>NC_137908.1:33511587-33524087 GCF_963457725.1 Sprattus sprattus | reverse complement strand
AAGGTTCCATAAGAGAGTCATACTATGACTCTCTTATGGAAAAGTAAGTATGACTCTCTTAAGGTTTTCATTAGTCTCTTAAGGTTTTCATTAGTCTCTTAAGGTTTTAATTAGTCTCTTAAGGTTTTCATTAGTCTCTTAAGGTTTTCATTAGTCTCTTAAGGTTTTCATTACTCTCTTAAGGTTTTCAATAGTCTCTTAAGGTTTTCATTACTCTCTTAAGGTATTTATTACTCTCTTAACACTAAAAGGTCTATATCCCTCATCCGGGATATTTTTATTTTTGAGTTTTCGTCTTAGAGACATAAAAAGAACAACCACGGAAACATTGAACCCTTTTCTAATATTATTGCTGAGGTCTTCTAGAATGGAATCATATATTCCATTTGTGCATCAATGTTTTTAGTTAAGCAAAATGTACAAAAACATCAAGGCATGTCAGACAACTTAGAAAAGTCTAAAAGGCCTTGGACCTTAGAGTGTTAAGGTTTTCATTAGTCTCTTAAGGTTTTCATTAGTCTCTTAAGGTTTTCATTACTCTCTTAAGGTTTTCATTACTTTCTTAAGGTTTTCGTTAGTCTCTTAAGGTTTTCATTACTCTCTTAAGGTTTTCATTAGTCTCTTAAGGTTTTCATTAGTCTCTTAAGGTTTTCATTACTCTCTTAAGGTTTTCATTACTCTCTTGAGGTTTTCATTACTCTCTTAAGGTTTTCATTAGTCTCTTAACCTGTTGTACCAGCAGGGCGTTTTTTCACAATTTCCACCCATTTTGCTCTGTTGTCTCTCTCACATTTAAAACTTGAATATCTCTGGTTCTATACATTGCATAATAACCATTCATTGCTTAAATTAAAGAAGACACTTGGGCCATCAACTGCAATTAGTTAAAGTGTTTATTATGTCATTTTAGTTTACATTTCAGAGCAGTAAAAGTAAGAATTGTCAGGGAAAAACACAACAACCTTTTTTTTTTTTTTTTTTTTCAGTATAGAACTGGGTTTTGAATGTCAGAGGAAACCAAAACCTTTATTTCCTGATTCACCAACATCTTGACAGTGTGTGTAAAAAAATTGAGGAAGATAGACAAAAGTTTACAAGTGCTACCCATCAGTTTCCACATGATGTCTTTTTAGCCGTCTCCAAGTGTCTCATAACCTCTCCAAAGTCACCAAATACAAAAGTCACTGAATATCAAGCATTCAAACTTTTTTCTTGCCATCTGTACTACAGCAAACCAATTTGAATTAATTTCAATGTAAACATTTGAATTGTACTGTATTTTCTTGCAAAAATATACATGATGGCCTTTGGGCTATCCAAAACCTACCCAAACCTACCCAAACCCACTTAGAAGTAGGCTACATCATCACAAATGTTTTTTGTGGTTTTGTACTTATTTGAAGTGAAGCCTGTCCTGGTGTTTGTTCCAGTGGTCTCAGTCTTTCATAAAATAAAATCAAAATGAAAAACCTTCAAGCTGGAGGCCTTGATGGTCCTGGCAGGTCAAAGAGCTTAGGGGTGTTGGGAGAGGACAGGTGTGTCTTGTGCAGGGACATCTCTGGAGGGAAAAAATCAATTGGCAAATGTTATACAAGCAACCCAGCGAAAATAAAACAATAGATTACTGAGTAAGCATAACTGTACATCTCCAAAACAACTTTGTAAAATAACAAAACACAATATGCAACTAAACATAAGATATATGCAACATGGTGACTAGATCTTGATATAATGGGGTGGGGTTAGGTGCTAATTGCGTAGTTGTCTGTGAGACAAAAGAGAATATATATCTTGATGTCTTGGTTACAGAGTCTGATAATACATACTAATGAGAATTCTCTAGGGTTGATGGGATGAGATCAGGGAACAAAGGGTGAATACGGAGGTTTTGATAGCAGGAATTAGGCTGGTTTATCGAGGTGCGAATGGGTCAGGTGCGTGTCCGTAAATCAAAGTTAATTTACAATAGTATATTTTGCTCCATCAGCCGTATGAGCATTTCTTACTATGTAAACAACACTATTAGTTCAATTATATTACTACTATTATAACAGTATTACTATGTAAACAGCAAACAAATAAGACCAGGAAAACGTGCTATACAAAATAACCTATTCGTGATGACGGTTGCATCCACCCACATAACATAAGTAGCTTAGCCTGCTTGCTAGCATTCCTGCTTTTTAGTCAGATACTACTTGGTAATACTCTCGTGGAAACATACCGAAATGCATGCTCTTAGTAGTTAATGCAGATATGTACTTACATGTCAAGGACACCGTCAATGCTATATTCCCAATCCAACTCCTAGTGGGATTGCCCCATCTGAGTTATCATCGGCCAATTCAAAGTGTCCTTCGCCGTCATAAAACAGGAACTCTAAAGCATGTTAGGTGGTTTATTTCTTCATTTTTGAATGAAGGAAAAGACAATAATGCAATAGAGGATATAAACTAATCTAAACTATAGGACTAGAATATAAATTAGATCTGAACTCGCACGAAACTCTTACTTCAGCTGCCTTGTGTACGCTGTCGCCGTGGTGATGACGGACTCAATGACCTGTGTCATTGCGCACAGTCATGAATCTTGATTTGTCGGTTACGCACTATCCAATCAGACCTTTACATTACTCAACGACAGGCAAAAAAGGTACCATTTTAAACCTGAGAATGTGTACTATTGGATAAAAAAAGTGTCAATCAGGTTTTAGTAACGTGATAGGAGGAATAGTCATTTTCGTAAAACCAGCATTCAAACCAAAGTTAGGTTTCAGTGTGTAGTACGAAGGTAAATGTATTAAGAACAAGGAATTGAATGTTCTTCGGCGAAAAATAACAACACAGTTTCATAGAGTACATATATGGCTTTTTTTATTAAGGTATGTTTCAGGAAAAAAACATTTGTCTTGGCCGCGAGCAGTTAAGGAAAATTCAAACACGTTGCTAAAAGAGGTGGGGGGAGGTCCGTGTAACGCCAGCGTCTCGTGCTGAATCAAGGGGTTAAGGTTTTTATTAGTCTCTTAAGGTTTTCATTAGTCTCTTAAGGTTTTTTTCTGGTTTTCCCTCATAAGAGAGTCACTATTACTATTTTTTCAGGTTTTTAACCATAAGAGAGTCACACTTGACCTTAAGAGAGTCATTATTACTATTTTTTCAGGTTTTTAACCTTAAGAGAGTCACACTTGACCATAAGAGTCATTATTACTCATTTTGCAGGTTTTTAACCATAAGAGAGTCACTATTGCTCCTTTTTAAGCTTTTTGCTGTTTTCCCTCATAAGAGAGTCATTATTACTCATTTTTCAGGTTTTTAACCATAAGAGAGTCACACTTGACCATAAGAGAGTCACTATTGCTCCTTTTTAAGCTTTTTGCTGGTTTTTAGTCCACCATAAGAGAGGCACACACAAGCCTGCTGTCCCCATAGGTCAGACAGACACACACAGAGCTCCAAACACTCTACTGTGTGTTGTATTAAGTTACTGACTAGCCCAGAGGCCCAGACACCTGCCCAGGTAGGCCTCATAGGCCTGCAGTCTATTAAAGGTCCCCAAAGGTCAGAGAGACACACAGAGAGCTCCAAACACTGCCCAGTGTGTTGGGTTCACTTACTGAGAGGCCTACAGACACACACACCTCCCCAGACAGGCCTAAGAAGCCTGCTGTCTATTAAAGGTCCCCAAAGGTCAGAGAGACACACAGAGAGCTCCCAGCACTGCCCAGTGTGTTGGGTTCACTTACTGGGAGGCCTACAGACACACACACTTCCCCAGACAGGCCTAAGAAGCCTCCTGTCTATTAAAGGTCCCCAAAGGTCAGAGAGACACACAGAGAGCTCCAAACACTGCCCAGTGTGTTGGGTTCACTTACTGGGAGGCCTACAGACACACACAGCTCCCCAGACAGGCCTAAGAAGCCTGCTGTCTATTAAAGGTCCCCAAAGGTCAGAGAGACACACAGAGAGCTCCCAGCACTGCCCAGTGTGTTGTGTTCACTTACTGGGAGGCTTACAGACACACACACCTCCCCAGACAGGCCTAAGAAGCCTGCTGTCTATTAAAGGTCCCCAAAGGTCAGAGAGACACACAGAGAGCTCCCAGCACTGCCCAGTGTGTTGTGTTCACTTACTGGGAGGCCGACAGACACACACACCTCCCCAGACAGGCCTAAGAAGCCTGCTGTCTATTAAAGGTCCCCAAAGGTCAGAGAGACACACAGAGAGCTCCCAGCACTGCCCAGTGTGTTGGGTTCACTTACTGGGAGGCCTAGAGACACACACACCTCCCCAGACAGGCCTAAGAAGCCTGCTGTCTATTAAAGGTCCCCAAAGGTCAGAGAGACACACAGAGAGCTCCAAACACTGCCCAGTGTGTTGGGTTCACTTACCGGGAGGCCTACAGACACACACACCTCCCCAGACAGGCCTAAGAAGCCTGCTGTCTATTAAAGGTCCCCAAAGGTCAGAGAGACACCCAGAGAGCTCCAAACACTGCCCAGTGTGTTGGGTTCACTTACTGGGAGGCCTACAGACACACACACCTCCCCAGACAGGCCTAAGAAGCCTGCTGTCTATTAAAGGTCCCCAAAGGTCAGAGAGACACACAGAGAGCTCCAAACACTGCCCAGTGTGTTGGGTTCACTTACTGGGAGGCCTACAGACACACACACCTCCCCAGACAGGCCTAAGAAGCCTGCTGTCTAATAAAGGTCCCCAAAGGTCAGAGAGACACACAGAGAGCTCCAAACACTGCCCAGTGTGTTGGGTTCACTTACTGGGAGGCCTAAAGACACACACACCTCCCCAGACAGGCCTAAGAAGCCTGCTGTCTATTAAAGGTCCCCAAAGGTCAGAAAGACACCCAGAGAGCTCCAAACACTGCCCAGTGTGTTGGGTTCACTTACTGGGAGGCCTACAGACACACACACCTCCCCAGACAGGCCTAAGAAGCCTGCTGTCTATTAAAGGTTCCCAAAGGTCAGAGAGACACACAGAGAGCTCCAAACACTGCCCAGTGTGTTGGGTTCACTTACTGGGAGGCCTACAGACACACACACCTCCCCAGACAGGCCTAAGAAGCCTGCTGTCTAATAAAGGTCCCCAAAGGTCAGAGAGACACACAGAGAGCTCCAAACACTGCCCAGTGTGTTGGGTTCACTTACTGGGAGGCCTAAAGACACACACACCTCCCCAGACAGGCCTAAGAAGCCTGCTGTCTATTAAAGGTCCCCAAAGGTCAGAAAGACACCCAGAGAGCTCCAAACACTGCCCAGTGTGTTGGGTTCACTTACTGGGAGGCCTACAGACACACACACCTCCCCAGACAGGCCTAAGAAGCCTGCTGTCTATTAAAGGTTCCCAAAGGTCAGAGAGACACACAGAGAGCTCCAAACACTGCCCAGTGTGTTGGGTTCACTTACTGGGAGGCCTACAGACACACACACCTCCCCAGACAGGCCTAAGAAGCCTGCTGTCTATTAAAGGTCCCCAAAGGTCAGAGAGACACACAGAGAGCTCCAAACACTGCCCAGTGTGTTGGGTTCACTTACTGAGAGGCCTACAGACACACACACCTCCCCAGACAGGCCTAATAAGGCTGCTGTCTATTAAAGGTCCCCAAAGGTCAGAGAGACACACAGAGAGCTCCAAACACTGCCCTGTGTACTGTATTAAGTCACAGCAAGCACCAATGGCGCACACTTGTCTCCCTTCAGGCCCAAAAAGCTTGCCTGCTATTAAAGCTCTCTGAGGGTCCCACAGACACACACAGTGCTCCCAGCACTGCCCAGCACTAACCCTAACCCCCAGCACTGCCCTCAGCCCCAGCCCACTGCCCCCAAACACAGTGAGCTTCATGAGGCTCCCACAGACACACACAGAGCTCCCAGCACTGCCCAGCACTAACCCTAACCCCCAGCACTGCCCTCAGCCCCAGCCCACTGCCCCAAACACAGTGAGCTTCATGAGGCTCCCACAGACACACACAGAGCTCCCAGCACTGCCCAGCACTAACCCTAACCCCCAGCACTGCCCTCAGCCCCAGCCCACTGCCCCCAAACACAGTGAGCTTCATGAGGCTGACTTTCACAGGTAGCAATTGCTTGCGGCCATACCACACTGAGCACGCCCGATCTCGTCCGATCTCGGAAGCTAAGCAGTGTCGGGCCTGGTTAGTACTTGGATGGGAGACCGCCTGGGAATGGGCCATCTCCCCCCCAAGTCCCTATCGCTGATCCTGGGATCATGATCTAATCTCCCTGGAGATCTCGCGATAGTTGACAGTAGTACCGGAGTTAGAGGAATCGGTTAGTAATCAGTAGGTTGTCAGTTCGATTCCCTGTCGAAGCATCCTTGAGCAAGACACTGAAACCTTAATTGCTCTTGATGTGCAGTGTGCCATTAGTGTAAATATAAAAATGTGTATATATTATATAATATAATTGTTCTGATTTATTTCACCCTTACTGTATAACAGTCATACACATACTTATTTATTCCCGCTCTTCTAGCGTCCGCTAAATGACTAAATGTAAATGTAAATTTGAACAAGATGCAGAGTGTTCGGGTCCTGAGGCACGTGGAAATGCCAGCTACCTTTCAGGCAGCCCCCCTTGGTCAGAACTTGGAACCTCTGACTATCTTTGTCCAGGTTCTTTTTAATTTAGTATCATGTGTATGTGTGTGTGGTGTGTGCATGTGTCTGTGTGAGAGAGAGAATCTGATGTGAAGACGTGCTGTGTGGTTTGTGTGTTTGTGTGTGTTTATCTGAGAGTGTGTGTGTGTGTGTGTGTGTGTGTGTGTCTGTGTGTGTGTGTCTGTGTCTGAGAGCGAGTGTGTGTGTGTGTTTGTGTGTGTGTGTGTGTGTGTGTGTGTGTGTGTGTGTGTGTGTCTGAGAGCAAGAGTGTGTGTGTCCGTGTCTGAGAGCGAGAGCAAGTGTGTGTGTGTGTGTGTGTGTGTGTGTGTCCGCGTCTGAGAGCGAGTGTGTCTGTGTCCGTGTCTGAGAGCGAGTGTGTGTGTGTGTGTGTGTTTGTGGTTGTGAGTGTGTGTGTCTCTGTCTGAGAGCAAGAGTGTCTTTGTCTGTGTCTGAGAACGAGTGTGTGTGTGTGTGTGTGTGTGTGTGTGTGTGTCCGTGTCTGAGAGCGAGTGTGACTGTGTCCGTGTCTGAGAACGAGTGTGTGTGTGTGTGTGTCTGTCTGAGAGCAAGAGTGTCTGTGTCTGTGTCTGACAGCGAGAGTGTCTGTGTCCATGTCTGAGATCGTGTGTGTGTGTGTGTGTGTGTGTGTGTGTGTGTCTGTCTGAGAGCGAGAGTGTCTGTGTCTGTGTCTGAGAGCGAGTGTGAGTTTCTGTGTGTGTGTATGTGTGTGTGTCTGTCTGAGAGCGAGAATGTCTGTGTCTGTCTGAGAGCGAGAGTGTCTGTGTGTGTGTGTGTGTGTGTGTGTGTGTGTGTGTGTGTCTGTCTGAGAGCAAGAGTGTCTGTGTCTGTGTCTGACAGCGAGAGTGTCTGTGTCCATGTCTGAGAGTGTGTGTGTGTGTGTGTGTGTATGTCTGTGTGTGTCTGTCTGAGAGCGAGAGTGTCTGTGTCTGTGTCTGAGAGCGAGTGTGTTTTTCTGTGTGTGTGTATGTGTGTGTGTCTGTCTGAGAGCGAGAATGTCTGTGTCTGTCTGAGAGCGAGAGTGTCTGTGTGTGTGTGTGTGTGTGTGTGTGTGTGTGTGTGTGTCTGTCTGTTTGTGTGTGTGTGTGTGTGTGTGTCTGTCTGTTTGTGTGTGTGTGTGTGTGTGTGTGTGTGTGTCAGTGTGTGTGTGTCAGTGTGTGACAGTGTGTAACAGTGTGTAACAGTGTGTGTTTACCTACCAAATGTACACACAAACTGGGCTGTCCATATCTCCCCTCCAGATTTCTTTGCCTCTGCCGTTTCAGGATTCAGCCATGTGGGGTCTCCATGTTTCAAGAAACCCTACACAGCATGGAAACAGAGAAAGAACGTTTTCAGTTTAACTTCTCCCTATCTAAAATCACATTTAATGGCAAGAGGATCCATTCGCAGGAACATGTCAAATCCGCATGTGTAAACAATGGCGTTTGAGCCGGTTCTCAGATAATCATTAAACACAACAAAACTGACACCTAGCTGGCTCCATGCACCATCGAATTACCTTTAAAAAGAGCCCAGATTTAAGAAATTTGAACTTACATAAGAGAAACCAGAGCATTACATGTATATCGCTGGATTCACAGGTTCATATGTAAACAATGGCGTTTGAGCCAGTTTTCAGATAATCATTCAACACAGCAAAACTGACACCTAGCTGGCTCTATGCACAATCGAATTACCTTTAAAAAGAGCCCAGATTTAAGAAATTTGAACTTACATGAGATAAACCAGAGCATTAAATGTATATCACTGGATTCAAATTTACGGCGGCCATTTTTATTTAAATTAACCGTTCATATGTAAACTATAGCGTTTTTGCCGGTTTTCAAGGTAAAATTCAAAACTGACACCTAGCTGGCTAAATGCACCATCGAATTACCTTTAAAAAGAGCCCAGATTTAAGAAATTTAAACTTCCCTGAGAGTAACAAGAGCATTATGTTGCTGGATTCGCGGGTGTATTTGTAGACAAAAGATCGGCTTTTTTTCCTTATAGGCAGCAAAACTGTCACCTAGCTAGTTACATGCACTACCGAAATACCTACAAAAAGAGCCAAGAATTACGAAATTTGAACTTACCTGATAGAAATTAGAGCACTAAATGTAAATCGCTGGACTCACCGTTTACCGGCAGCCGCCATCTTTGTTTGAAATACAGACGGCTCAGTTTGACGTCAGACACAAGCAGTGACAAGACTGAGCCTGATTGGCCTTGCCTTGCTCAACATTGCTCAATGATTGGCTTAGCCCTGCTCAGCTTTCCTCAGCTTTGCTCAGCTCTGCTCAACCATTGGTCGCTTGTAGGGACTTGCTAGTTCGACCGCCTGGGAATGGGCCATCTCCCCCCCAAGTCCCTATCGCTGATCCTGGGATCATGATCTAATCTCCCTGGAGATCTCGCGATAGTTGACAGTAGTACCGGAGTTAGAGGAATCGGTTAGTAATCAGTAGGTTGTCAGTTCGATTCCCTGTCGAAGCATCCTTGAGCAAGACACTGAAACCTTAATTGCTCTTGATGTGCAGTGTGCCATTAGTGTAAATATAAAAATGTGTATATATTATATAATATAATTGTTCTGATTTATTTCACCCTTACTGTATAACAGTCATACACATACTTATTTATTCCCGCTCTTCTAGCGTCCGCTAAATGACTAAATGTAAATGTAAATTTGAACAAGATGCAGAGTGTTCGGGTCCTGAGGCACGTGGAAATGCCAGCTACCTTTCAGGCAGCCCCCCTTGGTCAGAACTTGGAACCTCTGACTATCTTTGTCCAGGTTCTTTTTAATTTAGTATCATGTGTATGTGTGTGTGGTGTGTGCATGTGTCTGTGTGAGAGAGAGAATCTGATGTGAAGACGTGCTGTGTGGTTTGTGTGTTTGTGTGTGTTTATCTGAGAGTGTGTGTGTGTGTGTGTGTGTGTGTGTGTCTGTGTGTGTGTGTCTGTGTCTGAGAGCGAGTGTGTGTGTGTGTTTGTGTGTGTGTGTGTGTGTGTGTGTGTGTGTGTGTGTGTGTGTCTGAGAGCAAGAGTGTGTGTGTCCGTGTCTGAGAGCGAGAGCAAGTGTGTGTGTGTGTGTGTGTGTGTGTGTGTCCGCGTCTGAGAGCGAGTGTGTCTGTGTCCGTGTCTGAGAGCGAGTGTGTGTGTGTGTGTGTGTTTGTGGTTGTGAGTGTGTGTGTCTCTGTCTGAGAGCAAGAGTGTCTTTGTCTGTGTCTGAGAACGAGTGTGTGTGTGTGTGTGTGTGTGTGTGTGTGTGTCCGTGTCTGAGAGCGAGTGTGACTGTGTCCGTGTCTGAGAACGAGTGTGTGTGTGTGTGTGTCTGTCTGAGAGCAAGAGTGTCTGTGTCTGTGTCTGACAGCGAGAGTGTCTGTGTCCATGTCTGAGATCGTGTGTGTGTGTGTGTGTGTGTGTGTGTGTGTGTCTGTCTGAGAGCGAGAGTGTCTGTGTCTGTGTCTGAGAGCGAGTGTGAGTTTCTGTGTGTGTGTATGTGTGTGTGTCTGTCTGAGAGCGAGAATGTCTGTGTCTGTCTGAGAGCGAGAGTGTCTGTGTGTGTGTGTGTGTGTGTGTGTGTGTGTGTGTGTGTCTGTCTGAGAGCAAGAGTGTCTGTGTCTGTGTCTGACAGCGAGAGTGTCTGTGTCCATGTCTGAGAGTGTGTGTGTGTGTGTGTGTGTATGTCTGTGTGTGTCTGTCTGAGAGCGAGAGTGTCTGTGTCTGTGTCTGAGAGCGAGTGTGTTTTTCTGTGTGTGTGTATGTGTGTGTGTCTGTCTGAGAGCGAGAATGTCTGTGTCTGTCTGAGAGCGAGAGTGTCTGTGTGTGTGTGTGTGTGTGTGTGTGTGTGTGTGTGTGTCTGTCTGTTTGTGTGTGTGTGTGTGTGTGTGTCTGTCTGTTTGTGTGTGTGTGTGTGTGTGTGTGTGTGTGTCAGTGTGTGTGTGTCAGTGTGTGACAGTGTGTAACAGTGTGTAACAGTGTGTGTTTACCTACCAAATGTACACACAAACTGGGCTGTCCATATCTCCCCTCCAGATTTCTTTGCCTCTGCCGTTTCAGGATTCAGCCATGTGGGGTCTCCATGTTTCAAGAAACCCTACACAGCATGGAAACAGAGAAAGAACGTTTTCAGTTTAACTTCTCCCTATCTAAAATCACATTTAATGGCAAGAGGATCCATTCGCAGGAACATGTCAAATCCGCATGTGTAAACAATGGCGTTTGAGCCGGTTCTCAGATAATCATTAAACACAACAAAACTGACACCTAGCTGGCTCCATGCACCATCGAATTACCTTTAAAAAGAGCCCAGATTTAAGAAATTTGAACTTACATAAGAGAAACCAGAGCATTACATGTATATCGCTGGATTCACAGGTTCATATGTAAACAATGGCGTTTGAGCCAGTTTTCAGATAATCATTCAACACAGCAAAACTGACACCTAGCTGGCTCTATGCACAATCGAATTACCTTTAAAAAGAGCCCAGATTTAAGAAATTTGAACTTACATGAGATAAACCAGAGCATTAAATGTATATCACTGGATTCAAATTTACGGCGGCCATTTTTATTTAAATTAACCGTTCATATGTAAACTATAGCGTTTTTGCCGGTTTTCAAGGTAAAATTCAAAACTGACACCTAGCTGGCTAAATGCACCATCGAATTACCTTTAAAAAGAGCCCAGATTTAAGAAATTTAAACTTCCCTGAGAGTAACAAGAGCATTATGTTGCTGGATTCGCGGGTGTATTTGTAGACAAAAGATCGGCTTTTTTTCCTTATAGGCAGCAAAACTGTCACCTAGCTAGTTACATGCACTACCGAAATACCTACAAAAAGAGCCAAGAATTACGAAATTTGAACTTACCTGATAGAAATTAGAGCACTAAATGTAAATCGCTGGACTCACCGTTTACCGGCAGCCGCCATCTTTGTTTGAAATACAGACGGCTCAGTTTGACGTCAGACACAAGCAGTGACAAGACTGAGCCTGATTGGCCTTGCCTTGCTCAACATTGCTCAATGATTGGCTTAGCCCTGCTCAGCTTTCCTCAGCTTTGCTCAGCTCTGCTCAACCATTGGTCGCTTGTAGGGACTTGCTAGTTCGACCGCCTGGGAATACCAGGTTCTGCAAGCATTTTGCCTGGGCCCCTGATGCCGGCAGCACTCAGCAATGAAGCGCGGGTAAACGGCGGGAGTAACAATGACTCTCTTAAGGTAGCCAAATGACTGCTGGAGGCAGACCAATGACTGCTGCTCTCCACGGTCCTGAAAACACACACACACACAGGCAGAGTGCAGGCAGACTCCCAGGCAGAGTGCAGGCACACTCCCATGAAAAATTTCGCCAAAAAAAGCCCCTGAGCCCATGTCCAAACAGGACTAAGGCTCAGGGGCTTAAGAGAGTCACACATACTCAGTCAGGAGTAACTATGACTCTCTTTTGGAAATTTCGCAAAAAAAAAGCCCCTGAGCCCAAGTCCAAACAGGACTTAGGCTCAGGAGCTAGAGAAAACCTTAAGAGAGTCACACAAACCTTAAGAGAGTCACACATACTCAGTCAGGAGTAACTATAACTCTCTTTTGGAAATTTCGAAAAAAAAAGCCCCTGAGCCTAAGTCCAAACAGGACTTAGGCTCAGGGGCTAAAGAAAACCTTAAGAGAGTCACACAAACCTTAAGAGAGTCACACATACTCAGTCAGGAGTAACTATGACTCTCTTATGGAAATTTCGCAAAAAAAAAGCCCCTGAGCCTAAGTCCAGGACTTAGGCTCAGGGGCTAAAGAAAACCTTAAGAGAGTCACACAAACCTTAAGAGAGTCACACATACTCAGTCAGGAGTAACTATGACTCTC
>NC_137908.1:33329087-33506587 GCF_963457725.1 Sprattus sprattus | reverse complement strand
TTGATAGCTTCACACCCTTCGGGTCCCAGAGGAGTAGGTCATCCCGCCCGATGCTGTCCGTGCCTGGTGCCGATTTCCTGTCCGTCTTTCTGAGGTGTGTGAGCACCTCTTCGGGGGTGAACAGTGTGGAGAAGTGTTCGTTGTCCGCCCCGCTGGCGGCCTTAAAGCCTCCCAAGCCCTTGAAGGCACCTTCTGACCCCATCCAACGCCTTTCAAACACTTCGTGTAATTGAGGCAGCAGGACTGGGCAGTCGGTCGCTTCACTCCCGTCAAGGACATAGCTAACAAGCTTAGCCGGGTCCGTACTCATTAGTTTTCTGAGTTTATGGACCTCATCCCTCTTCATTTCTCGCTTGCTTCGGGGCTTCATCGGCTCGCCAGCTTTGCTGTTCTTTTTGGTCGCTGGACCTTTTCTTCTCGCCTCCCTTATCACCATCGCCGTAGCGGTCTCAATGGCCACTGCTGCGCCCGGGTCCTTCCTGCTTGCCAGTGTGAGCGCCCGCCTGATTTCGTGTTCGTGAGTGTACATGTCAATGAGAGCACCAGCTTGCCACCTTAATTTTCTGTTGAGGCCAGTTACTGCTTGTAACCCTCGTGGCTGTATCAGCAGATTGAGTTCAGCAGGGATTTCCTGCCTCTCCAGGTTTGCCTCTGTTGGCTGCAGTAAGAGCTTAGTGCTTCTCCTGTGAGATTGCCGTCTCATGCACTGTCTTTTCTCTTTCACTTCGTGGGAGGACCTACCTGGAAGCTGACTTGCAATTTCCACATTCATGTAATATACAGAGTATTGGCCTTGCTCGAGAGCCTCCTCCATCTCCATCAAAGTTTTTAGTTCTTTTACAGACCACTTAGCCTTGCGACCTGTGGTCTTGCCCTTCTTCATCGCAGCCATTCCTGCTGGATGTTCTGGCAGATTTCTCTGCCCACCCCGTGGGGTTTCGGTTACTGTGCGGGGTGCAACACCGTACCTGTGATTTTTACAATCGACTTCCACTGCCGACAACGGTTAGGAAACCGAAAAACATATAATTTTATATTATATGATTGCTGTGTGACTTTTACAACTGATTTACACAATCCTCAGCAACGGCCTGCCAGCGGGAGGGGTCGACCGAAATTCCCTACCCTCCCAAGTAGAGGCCCCGTGGGACCTCAGCACCTGGGATGCGAAATCACCGGGGGCAGAAAGGATACTCCGGCGTACACCGGGCGCCTTTCTAGGGTGAAACGTGTGAGACGAATGGCTTTAAAAAAAGATAAAAACAAAATATTATATTTTCTGTTTAAAGAACTTGCCAGGTTCTTTTCACAGAGTTTGCTGAGTTCTGTTACAGAGTTTGCCACGTTCTGTTTACAGAGTTTGCCTCACTCCGTTTACAGAGTTTGCCGGGTTGTGTATACAGAGTTTGCCAAGTTCTGTCTTCAAAGTATGCCATGTTCTGCTTACAGAGTTTGCCACGTTCTGTTTACAGAGTTTGATTGCGATTTGTGTGTTATTTTTCTCCGGGGATTCATATGCAACTTAGGACATAGTTGCTTCAGGTGGGATTTGAACCTGCGATTCTCAGATGTTCTTCTGAAATCTTACCCTTTGCGGGTTTCGAACGTGCCGCGCCCTACCCACTGAGCCACCGTGCTGATACAGAATCCCACCTGTCAGTGCGACCAAGTCACCGATTCCTCCCACAGTAAATTTCCAGGCTATTTCCTCTTTCAGAGCCAATCTTTATCCCATAATTGGGGTTATTGCTAGCCAACTTCCCTCAATCATTTGGATCAACTCTGATATTTATTTAGCCTTAATGTTCTTGAGATTCGTTTTTGCCCCGACCCTATGACAGAGTCATAGTTACTTTTCCATAAGAGTCATAGTATGACTCTCTTATGGAACCTTAAGAGACTCATAGTTAATGGTTAACCATGGGTAAAAAAAAGTTGGGGGTGCTGGCGCGAGCTCCATGGCCTACCCTCCCGAGCCAAAACGGTAAGTCCGACGACAGTGCACTTTTTTCGGACACTCTCTGAGGATTCCCCTTAAGCCTGGAGGATGCCAAAAAGAGGTTTTGCCACCGGGTACCATCTCGGGACTAGAGAGCTCCTTTTCAGAAGCCTCCTGGAGGATTGTAACAAGGCCCCAGAAGCTCATAGAGAGTCCGTTGATGGTGCATCTTTCTCGGGCACATGTTTTTGACATTATGGTGCATCTGGAAGTCGAAAACAAGGGACTCGTAGCTCGCAGAGAGTCCGTTGATGGTGCATCTTTGGCGGACACATGTTTTTGACATTATGGTGCCTCTGGAAGTCGAAAACAAGGGACTCAAAGCTGGTAAAGAGTCCGTTGATGGTGCTCTGTCCTCGGACACATTATGTTCACATCCTGGTGCCTGTGGAGGATGTAACTAGGGGTGTAGCTGCACATGACCAGACAGCTGAAGGTGACCTATTCTCGGACACATTCTGTCACATCCTGGTGCCTGTGGAGGATGTAACCAGGGGTGTAGCTGCTCAGGGCCAGTCCGCTGAAGGTGCACTGTTCTCGTACACATGTTCCTCAAATCCTGGTCCTCCTGGAGGATATAGAGGGGTCTAGAGGCTCATGGCATGTCCGCTGAAGGTGCAGTATTCTCGGACACCTTTGAGCAGGGTCCTACCCCTCTGGAGGTCTGAAAACTGTGGATTTTTTCTAAGTCCATTTTGGTTAACCATGGGTAGGGTTTTGGTTAACCATGGGTACGAAAAAGTTGGGGGTGGTGGCGGAGGCTCCACAAAATACCCTCCCGACCGAAAACGGTCAGTCCGACGACCATGCACCTTTCTCGGACACCTTCTGAAAATCCCCCTAAGGCCTGGAGGATCACAGAAAGAGGTTTTGCCACCGGGTGACGGCGCGAAATCGAGAGCACCCTAAAAAAGTGGACTTAGGCTCAGAACGAAAAATAAAAAAAGTTCCACAAAGAAGTAACTCAGCCTCTGAGTGTCCGATTTTCAAGCGGTTTGAAGCGGACTGTTGACCATACTCTCCTCCCTCTCCCGGAGGATATATAGGGGTCTAGAGGCTCAAGGCATGTCCGCTGAAGGTGACCTATTCTCGGACACATTCTGTCACATCCTGGTGCCTGTGGAGGATGTAACCAGGGGTGTAGCTGCTCAGGGCCAGTCCGCTGAGGGTGCACTGTTCTCGGACACATGTTCCTCAAATCCTGGCTCTCCTGGAGGATATAGAGGGGTCTAGAGGCTCATGGCATGGGTCTAGAGGCTCATGGCATGTCCGCTGAAGGTGCAGTATTCTCGGACACCTTTGAGCAGGGTCCTACCCCTCTGGAGGTCTGAAAACTGTGGATTTTTTCTAAGTCCATTTTGGTTAACCATGGGTAGGGTTTTGGTTAACCATGGGTACGAAAAAGTTGGGGGTGGTGGCGGAGGCTCCACAAAATACCCTCCCGACCGAAAACGGTCAGTCCGACGACCATGCACCTTTCTCGGACACCTTCTGAAAATCCCCTAAGGCCTGGAGGATCACAGAAAGAGGTTTTGCCACCGGGTGACGGCGCGAAATCGAGAGCACCCTAAAAAAGTGGACTTAGGCTCAGAATGAAAAATAAAAAAAGTTCCACAAAGAGGTAACTCAGCCTCTGAGTGTCCGATTTTCAAGCGGTTTGAAGCGGACTGTTGACCACACTCTCCTCACTCTCCCGGAGGATATATAGGGGTCTAGAGGCTCAAGGCATGCCCGCTGAAGGTGACCTATTCTCGGACACATTATGTCACATCCTGGTGCCTGTGGAGGATGTAACCAGGGGTGTAGCTGCTCAGGGCCAGTCCGCTGAGGGTGCACTGTTCTCGGACACATGTTCCTCAAATCCTGGTTCTCCTGGAGGATATAGAGGGGTCTAGAGGCTCATGGCATGTCCGCTGAAGGTGCAGTATTCTCGGACACCTTTGAGCAGGGTCCTACCCCTCTGGAGGTCTGAAAACTGTGGATTTTGTCTAAGTCCATTTTGGTTAACCATGGGTAGGGTTTTGGTTAACCATGGGTACGAAAAAGTTGGGGGTGATGGCGGAGGCTCCACAAAATACCCTCCCGACCGAAAACGGTCAGTCCGACGACCATGCACCTTTCTCGGACACCTTCTGAAAATCCCCCTAAGGCCTGGAGGATCACAGAAAGAGGTTTTGCCACCGGGTGACGGCGCGAAATCGAGAGCACCCTAAAAAAGTGGACTTAGGCTCAGAACGAAAAATAAAAAAAGTTCCACAAAGAAGTAACTCAGCCTCTGAGTGTCCGATTTTCAAGCGGTTTGAAGCGGACTGTTGACCACACTCTCCTCCCTCTCCCGGAGGATATATAGGGGTCTAGAGGCTCAAGGCATGCCCGCTGAAGGTGACCTATTCTCGGACACATTATGTCACATCCTGGTGCCTGTGGAGGATGTAACCAGGGGTGTAGCTGCTCAGGGCCAGTCCGCTGAGGGTGCACTGTTCTCGGACACATGTTCCTCAAATCCTGGTTCTCCTGGAGGATATAGAGGGGTCTAGAGGCTCATGGCATGTCCGCTGAAGGTGCAGTATTCTCGGACACCTTTGAGCAGGGTCCTACCCCTCTGGAGGTCTGAAAACTGTGGATTTTGTCTAAGTCCATTTTGGTTAACCCTGGGTAGGGTTTTGGTTAACCATGGGTACGAAAAAGTTGGGGGTGGTGGCGGAGGCTCCACAAAATACCCTCCCGACCGAAAACGGTCAGTCCGACGACCATGCACCTTTCTCGGACACCTTCTGAAAATCCCCCTAAGGCCTGGAGGATCACAGAAAGAGGTTTTGCCACCGGGTGACGGCGCGAAATCGAGAGCACCCTAAAAAAGTGGACTTAGGCTTCAGAACGAAAAATAAAAAAAGTTCCACAAAGAGGTAACTCAGCCTCTGAGTGTCCGATTTTCAAGCGGTTTGAAGCGGACTGTTGACCACACTCTCCTCCCTCTCCTCTCCTAAACCTTCTGACCGATTGGAAACCGTGACCCGCCAGGGGAGGCACCCTGTCTCACAGGTCCCACCTCCCCGCCACCGCGGTCAGCCTCCAGGCCGGGGACGCCGAGGGCTCTATGGAGCTCTCTGTCACCGCGCCGAACCCTTCTCTAGCGAGAATTTGCCCCGGATGAGTGGGGAGAGGCATATTAGTGGCTGAGGTACCTGAGAAGCACAGGTTCGAACCCCTCGAAGGGCAAGTCTTGGTGAAACCACCCATTAAAGGTGTTAGTTTCGACGAAACCACCTGAAAATCGTAGGATCGAACCCCACATGAAGCAACTCTGAGAGAGAGAAAGATTGAAAGAGAAAGAGCCTGGGAAAATATGGGGTGAGGAATTGGTGATTTGGGCGCACTGACAGGCGGAATTCTGTACCAGCACGGTGGCTTAGTGGGTAGGGAACGGCACCACAGACCTGATGAGCACAGGTTCGAAACCCGCAAAGGGTAAGATTCCAGAAAACCATCTGAGAATTGCAGGTTCAAATCCCACCTTGGTTGTGAATGACTCCCCGGTATGAAAGAAACGCTCGACTCTATAAAGGAAAAGCTATACAGGGCGGAAGCACCGGACCACGATGCACATTGCATCCTTAAAAACCTACACATAATAAGCATAAGGGGCTGAGGGCAGAACTGGGGGTTAGGGTTAGTGCTGGGAGCTCTGTGTGTGTCTGTGGGACCCTCAGAGAGCTTTAATAGCAGGCAGAATTTTTGGGCCTAAAGGGAGACAAGTTTGAGCCATTGGGGCTTGCTGTGACTTAATACAGTACACAGGGCAGTGTTTGGAGCTCTCTGTGTGTCTCTCTGACCTCTGGGGACCTTTAATAGACAGCAGGCTAATTAGGCCTGTCTGGGGAGGTGTGTGTGTCTGTAGGCCTCCCAGTAAGTGAACACAACACACTGGGCAGTGTTTGGAGCTCTCTGTGTGTCTCTCTGACCTCTGGGGACCTTTAATAGACAGCAGACTTCTTAGGCCTGTCTGGGGAGGTGTGTGTGTCTGTAGGCCTCCCAGTAAGTGAACACAACACACTGGGCAGTGCTGGGAGCTCTCTGTGTGTCTCTCTGACCTTTGGGGACCTTTAATAGACAGCAGGCTTCTTAGGCCTGTCTGGGGAGGTGTGTGTGTCTGTAGGCCTCCCAGTAAGTGAACCCAACATACTGGGCAGTGTTTGGAGCTCTCTGTGTGTCTCTCTGACCTTTGGGGACCTTTAATAGACAGGAGGCTTCTTAGGCCTGTCTGGGGAGGTGTGTTTGTCTGTAGGCCTCCAGTGTTTTCTAAGTCCATTTTGGTTAACCATGGGTAGGGTTTTGGTTAACCAGGGGTGTAGCTGCTCAGGGCCAGTTCGCTGAAGGTGCACTGTTCTCGGACACATGTTCCTCAAATCCTGGTCCTCCTGGAGGATATAGAGGGGTCTAGAGGCTCATGGCATGTCCGCTGAAGGTGCAGTATTCTCGGACACCTTTGAGCAGGGTCCTACCCCTCTGGAGGTCTGAAAACTGTGGATTTTTTCTAAGTCCATTTTGGTTAACCATGGGTAGGGTTTTGGTTAACCATGGGTACGAAAAAGTTGGGGGTGGTGGCGGAGGCTCCACAAAATACCCTCCCGACCGAAAACGGTCAGTCCGACGACCATGCACCTTTCTCGGAACTAAACAAACACACCACACAGTCAACTGTGCTACACACTAAACAAACACACCACACAGTGGGGCGTGGCAGATCGGTATGAATCTCCGGTTTTCATGAGGCGAACTTGTGCTGATGACTGATCGTCTGAAGGCTGTGGCGGCAAGCGAGAAACGGAGCAAGCTATCTAGAATTCAATGGCGACCTCAGTTAGACGTCCAGCAGTGCTGGGAGCTCTGTGTGTGTCTGTGGGGGGGCAGTGGGCTGGGGCTGAGGGCAGTACTGGGGGTTAGGGTTAGTGCTGGGCAGTGCTGGGAGCTCTCTGTGTGTCTGTGGGACCCTCAGAGAGCTTTAATAGCAGGCAGAATTTTTGGGCCTAAAGGGAGACAAGTGTGAGCCATTGGGGCTTGCTGTGACTTAATACAGTACACAGGGCAGTGTTTGGAGCTCTCTGTGTGTCTCTCTGACCTCTGGGGACCTTTAATAGACAGCAGGCTAATTAGGCCTGTCTGGGGAGGTGTGTGTGTCTTTAGGTCTCCCAGTAAGTGAACCCAACACACTAGGCAGTGTTTGGAGCTCTCTGTGTGTCTCTCTGACCTTTGGGGACCTTTAATAGACAGCAGGCTTCTTAGGCCTTTCTGGGGAGGTGTGTGTGTCTGTAGGCCTCCCAGTAAGTGAACCCAACACACTGGGCAGTGCTGGGAGCTCTCAGTGTGTCTCTCTGACCTTTGGGGACCTTTAATAGACAGCAGGCTTCTTAGGCCTGTCTGGGGAGGTGTGTGTGTCTGTAGGCCTCCCAGTAAGTGGACACAACACACTGGGCAGTGCTGGGAGCTCTCTGTGTGTCTCTCTGACCTTTGGGGACCTTTAATAGACAGCAGGCTTCTTAGGCCTGTCTGGGGAGGTGTGTGTGTCTGTAGGCCTCCCAGTAAGTGAACACAACACACTGGGCAGTGCTGGGAGCTCTCTGTGTGTCTCTCTGACCTTTGGGGACCTTTAATAGACGGCAGGCTTCTTAGGCCTTTCTGGGGAGGTGTGTGTGTCTGTAGGCCTCCCAGTAAGTGAACACAACACACTGGGCAGTGTTTGGAGATCTCTGGGTGTCTCTCTGACCTTTGGGGACCTTTAATAGACAGCAGGCTTCTTAGGCCTGTCTGGGGAGGTGTGTGTGTCTGTAGGCCTCCCAGTAAGTGAACACAACACACTGGGCAGTGCTGGGAGCTTTCTGTGTGTCTCTCTGACCTTTGGGGACCTTTAATAGACAGCAGGCTTCTTAGGCCTGTCTGGGGAGGTGTGTGTGTCTGTAGGCCTCCCAGTAAGTGAACCCAACACACTGGGCAGTGTTTGGAGCTCTCTGTGTGTCTCTCTGACCTTTTGGGACCTTTAATAGACAGGAGGCTTCTTAGGCCTGTCTGGGGAGGTGTGTGTGTCTGTAGGCCTCCCAGTAAGTGAACACAACACACTGGGCAGTGCTGGGAGCTCTCTGTGTGTCTCTCTGACCTTTGGGGACCTTTAATAGACAGCAGGCTTCTTAGGCCTGTCTGGGGAGGTGTGTGTGTCTGTAGGCCTCCCAGTAAGTGAACACAACACACTGGGCAGTGCTGGGAGCTCTCTGTGTGTCTCTCTGACCTTTGGGGACCTTTAATAGACAGCAGGCTTCTTAGGCCTGTCTGGGGAGGTGTGTGTGTCTGTAGGCCTCCCAGTAAGTGAACCCAACACACTGGGCAGTGTTTGGAGCTCTCTGTGTGTCTCTCTGACCTTTGGGGACCTTTAATAGACAGGAGGCTTCTTAGGCCTGTCTGGGGAGGTGTGTGTGTCTGTAGGCCTCCAGTGTTTTCTAAGTCCATTTTGGTTAACCATGGGTAGGGTTTTGGTTAACCATGGGTACGAAAAAGTTGGGGGTGGTGGCGGAGGCTCCACAAAATACCCTCCCGACCGAAAACGGTCAGTCCGACCTACACATAATAAGCAGCTCAACACCCCGTAGTGCAACTGCGCTACACACTAAACAAACACACCACACAGTGGCGCGTGGCAGATCGGTATGAATCTCCGGTTTTCATGAGGCGAACTTGTGCTGATGACTGATCGTCTGAAGGCTGTGGCGGCAAGCTATCTAGAATTCAATGGCGACCTCAGTTAGAGCTGTGTGTGTCTGTGGGAGCCTCATGAAGCTCACTGTGTTTGGGGACAGTGGGATGGGGCTGAGGGCAGTGCTGGGGGTTAGGGTTAGTGCTGGGGGTTAGGGTTAGTGCTGGGCAGTGCTGGGAGGGAGACAAGTGTGAGCCATTGGGGCTTGCTGTGACTTAATACAGTACACAGGGCAGTGTTTGGAGCTCTCTGTGTGTCTCTCTGACCTCTGGGGACCTTTAATAGACAGCAGGCTAATTAGGCCTGTCTGGGGAGGTGTGTGTGTCTGTAGGCCTCCCAGTAAGTGAACCCAACACACTGGGCAGTGTTTGGAGCTCTCTGTGTGTCTCTCTGACCTTTGGGGACCTTTAATAGACAGCAGGCTTCTTAGGCCTGTCTGGGGAGGTGTGTGTGTCTCTAGGCCTCCCAGTAAGTGAACCCAACACACTGGGCAGTGTTTGGAGCTCTCTGGGTGTCTCTCTGACCTTTGGGGACCTTTAATAGACAGCAGGCTTCTTAGGCCTGTCTGGGGAGGTGTGTGTGTCTTTAGGCCTCCCGGTAAGTGAACCCAACACACTGGGCAGTGCTGGGAGCTCTCTGTGTGTCTCTCTGACCTTTGGGGACCTTTAATAGTGTAGGAATTGTTGTGTCCAGTGTTGGTCAGGAATAAAGTAGAGACTCACACGGTCGAGTAAAAGGTATAAGTAAAAGAGTTTACTGAGAGATACCAAGTACAACGATACAAAGGTACAGTTGGAGAAGGCGCGTTCTGATCAGAGAGCGGTTAGGCGGCCCTCTTATACTGTTGTGATCAAAGTGATTTTCCAACTTGCTTCAGGTTGGTCCTTTTTTGGTTGTCAGGCAGTTTCCATCAGATGGTTTGTTTATAAAAAATTGTCTGCTTGACAGTATTGACACCCTTGCCCTCTGTCTGACCCCGTGGCACGTCTAGTGCTCTAGAGACTTCAAAGGTCTCCACTGCCTCTACACTTCCTGTGCATGGGTGCACCTGCTAACTAGGGTTATCCCCAACCCCACACTGTCCCTAATGTATATTTAAACTGGCTTACCCTTTTAATATTTTTCTATGCAGACTAACAACTGACTACTCTTAATTATTCTTACATCTCCCTCCTTTTAACCCATTTAATGGGTTAACACTAGCTTCTAGCAAACAGCATGTATCCCTAAAAATATTAAGTTATTTTAACACATACAATTTACGCTATCAACTAGGGATATCATACAAGCAAGCGCACATCAGCAGTTATGAGCCATCAAGCTGAGTCCTTCACCCGTAACCCCCGCTAGGTCTCGGGCCCCCTTCCCGGAGACTGGCCCATCCAGCATGGATTGGGTTGCTAGCGGCTTTTACTCATGGGTCTCCCGAATGACAAGCTCGGGGCTCAGGCTTGATACACACCCCATACCTTGTTATGTACTATCAATGTGTTGTTTTGTATGTTCTGTGTGGAGTGTGTTCTGGAGTGGTTGTGTCTTCTGCAAATCAGTAGTTTCCCCCATTCGCCACAGCAAAGCGTATTATGCATCAACATGAGCAGTGTCCCTAAGCAATTTTATAAGAAGAGCGTCCCCATTCTCCATCCTGCTTCACCTGTGGGGGTTTCAGAAGAACTGAGACAGAGGTTAGTTCATAAACCCCTCAGCCTCAACAGCCGAGGGGCCATACATGCTATCAAACCTATCTTTGTAATGAGCCAATGCAGTCTCAATCTCACGTTCCTGAATCATCATGGTGGACTTAAGCAACTCACGTTTCTCTGGTTCAAAGGTCTCAGCCCACTTCCAACACATCCATCCAGCCCCCTGGACCCCTTGGCCCCACTTACACCATGGATTCCCCATGGGACAATCTGGGGTGTATGGGCCAAGAGGGCAGGAGTACCCATTCCTGCTCCAGGACACTTTCAGGTACATGCTTTCTCCTCTCCCACCCATGCGTGAGGAATACACGCTCTCGGTTGTAATGAAACTCCCACCCTCGGATACTCCCTGCTCCTCCTGTCCCACCATGATCTGATTCGCCTGGTATATGGGAGGTGGATCCCTTGACCCATCTTTCTTGTTCACCGCGGCATTAATCGTTCTCTCCAGCAGGCTCCTGATACAAGGGATACAACAACAACCACACACCCCAAATACACAGATCCCTATTATCCCTCCGAAAAGTATCTGGCCAAGCAGGGCCCCCCATTTTCCGAAAGTTTTCTCCAGCCATTTTTGCAATCCATCACCTACCCCCGATTGCTGTTTTAGCTCTGCCGCCAGAGCCCTCAATTTACCCAGGCTTTTTGTCAGCTTACCATCTGGGGCAGTGTTGTTGGTGATGATAATACAACATGTTTCTCCGAACATTGCACACACCCCACCCTCCTTAGCGAGAATCATATCCAAGGCCATTCGGTTCTGCAGGGTCATCAGGGAGGTTTGAGCCAATTGTTCGTGTATTGCGTCTATTGCCTCGGTGGTCAGATTGGCCAGGCGTTGAACATTATAGTGGATCAAATTAATTCTGTTTACATTTTTATTCACCGTCACTGGGAAGATGGCATGCCATATTGGGAATGATTCTAAACCAGCCAGGGCCTCGTCCGCTAATTTATATCTACTTGGGATGCCTCTGGCCTGGCCTATATCGTCTATCCACACCCCATCAGGATTCCTCCCTTCCTGAGTCCGATCTAGTATGGCCTCCCTTCTACGTCTACGTTTTGGCTGGGCGACCTGACCAATGTCTGCATCTGTGTGTAATTCTATTGGCGAGACTAAGGCGACCAGTGCACATATTCCCTGCCAGTTTGGTGGTAGAAAATTGTACAAAGTGCTTTCCCCACAATACCACCATACATCTGCTCGAGCTACGGTCAACCTAGCGACCAAGTCCATATTGGTGAGGTCTATTTTTTCCCCGCAGTATGCCTCTATGTCAGTGCCATTTTTAGTCAATCCTTTACCCCAGCTCGCCGTATTCTTATTGATTATGCATGTTGCGTTTGGTTCTATTGTGGGATCAAACATTGGTGGTTCCACCCCTTTGGGAGCCATAGGATAGTATTTTTCCCATCCCGTACAGTTTCTGCTTGGATTTTCTTCTGACATTAGGTTTAGCATGCATTCTATGTCTCGCCCCTGCGCCCCATCGTGAGTGCGGTCTTCAAACGCGGTTTTTACCATCCATGGGTTAGGTCTTGCTTTCGAGCATACTATGCAATTTCCCCCTTTGGCTTGTTCGGCTGCTTCCACCATTCTATTTACCCATACATTCTTATCTTTGTATCCAGTTTCTACCGCAATCTTGTCCTGGTAACTAATTTTATCCGCCCTTAACTTCTTCACTAACTCTAATTGGTCTTCCCGTGCTTTGTTTGCAGTGGAATTTCCCAAATTCAGCCGTATAATTCCCATGCTATCATCCCCTGCCTTATGTACATTGTGGGCACCATGGGTCCAGATTTCTTGTTCCCTTTTACCTGGCATCGGTCAGAATGCCACTCAGTGAGTGGCCATGGGTTCTCTAGTCCCCGTTGTATGGTTACCACAATTGGGTTCATTCCTTTCCCTCCCCTGTTTGTGTAAGCTCCCCTGCTTATAGCGATCTTTTGCTTCATGTTCCATCTCTCGTCCCCTGCCTTCAAAAATTTCCCTGTCCATGTGCTGTCAGGCCCAGTCCACCACCACACATCTGCCCAATTTGGGCACCATGATTGGGAGGGAACATTGGTACCTCTTCTTCCCATCCCTGTTTTGTAATTTAGGTGAGAGCAGCCATACACGTCGTATCCCCGGTAGCTGAGTGGATTACTCCCGCAGTTGATTACATCACACAAGTCGAATTGAAAGACATTTTCTATATCTGTGTCTACTGTGAGTATGACATTAGCCCCGCACAGATCTTTGGCCTTAGTTTGCTTTAGCAGTATTATCAGAATTATCAGTAACACTTCTAACCAGAGCACAATGTGCGAAATGGTGCCAGTTTTCATCGTTCTCTCGATCAGTTTTAACTGCTCGATCTGAAATTTGTGTGATTATGTGCGGTCCTGACCACTTTGGGCTCGCCCAGCCTTTTCTTTTGTTTACCTTCAGGTACACTCTGTCCCCCACGTTTGCCGGTCTTTGTCTCTCATCTTCTTCCTGTTGGTTCCCCTTTACCTGCTGGGAAATAAGGTTAATCATATGTCCGAGTATGTTCATATATTCGGACACCTGCACCTCCTTATTCCCGTAGTCCAAGTACTGTGCCCGGGACTCGGTAAAAGGCATTTTTCGCCCTGTCAATATCTCATTGGGCGACAGACCTGTGTCTTTGTGCTGTTCTCGCCTAGTAGCTGTCAAAACCAGCGGTAAAGCTTCTGTCCATTCCATTTCATGACCCAACATTGTTCTGGCCAATCTTTCTTTCAGTACTCTGTTTGCTCTCTCTACCAATCCCTGGCTTTCAGGTTTGTATATGGAGCCAAACCTATGTGTTATGCCTAACATCTGTTCTGTTTTTTGCAATAATTCATTTTTGAAGTGTGTGCCATTATCTGAGCAGATCTTACTAGGCACCCCATATCTGGGTATGATTTCCTCCGTTAACCACTTAACTACAGAGCTGGCGTCTTCCTTTTTCGTCGGGTATGCCTCTATCCATCTGCTGTACCTGTCCACTCCTACCAGCATGTATCTGTACCCTTTCCTTGTTCTCATGTCCCGGCCCATGTCAGTGTAATCAATGCAAATTTCTTTCCATGGGCCCGGGGGCATAGGAAATTTCAGCAACGGATGTGGCAGCGTTTTCTTTTGATTTAACCTGTTGCATGTGGTGCATTCAGCGCGATAATTCTGTATGTGTTGTCTCAGGTTGGGGCACCACCATCGTTCTCTTATGGTCTCATACATTTTTTGTTCTGCTGTATGAGTTGGCCCGTGTGCCGCTTCCATCTCGTGCCCCAGCATGTGCTTTGGTATAACTAGCTTGCCCATAACATTTCTCCATAGCCCGTATGGTTCCCCTCTCTCCGGCACGCATACCTGTTTTATGGCCCCCAAACTTAACCATTCATCTTTCTCCAACATGCTACAAGCTTCCTGTGCTTCGGCCAACAACACAATCTCGGCACTTGGTTGTACCTTGTTACCCTCCCACCAATGTTCATAGAATTCTCTTGCCTGCACCCCTTCAGCTGTTACGGTTACCTTTTCTGGTCTGACTGCCTTCTGTTCTGTCTGTTTCCCACTACGCAGCTGGACCCCCTGTAACGGATATCCACACCCCTGTTTTGCAGCTATATCTGCGGCTGCATTACCCATGCCTTCCATGGTTGGCAGTGAGCTGTGTCCTGCTACCTTAATGACCCCTACTTCCCTAGGTAACTGCACTGCTTTTACCAGTTCTTTCAACAGTTTTTCGTGTTTCACTGGTACTCCGGCTGCTGTGAGGAATTTTCTTCTCAGAAAAGCTGGGCCATCATGTAGTATCGCCGCATGTCCGTACCCTGAGTCAGTGTATATGTTGATTCTTTTGTCTTTGCCTATTATCAGAGCCCTGATAAGTCCTGTTATCTCTGCCGACTGGGCCGAGGCGGGTTGCTCAATCTCGCTGGCTTCCAGTACTCGTGTTTCTCCTTCGCCCAACCACTCAACTACTGAATACCCAGCCCTGTTGCCCTGTTCTCCCTTGTATGAACACCCATCTGTAAAAAGCTCCATGTCTGGTTTGTCTATAGGTGAGGGGTAGAGTTCAGCCCTGAGCTTACTGTCATGATCCACCTGTCGGGCGCAGTCATGAGGCTCCAATGTTCCCCCATTAATCCCTATTGCCATATTTGCTCGGTTGTTCTTTGGAGTTTTGAACACCAGGTTTGGTTGTTTTAAGGTGTGATCAATCTTGATCTGGCGAGTGGCTGAGAAAAAGAATGCTTCGGAGGCGAGTAGTGCTGTCACTGTGTGGTTTGTGTTTATGTTCAACGTGTGCCCTAGTACTATGTGCGATGTTTTATTGACGGCTCTAGCTAGAGCTGCCATGAAGCGGAGGCAGGGGGGTTTTCCTGTCTCAACCGCATCCAGTTTGCAACTGTAGTAAGACAGTACTTTTCTCGTCCCCCTTTCTTGTTGGTACAATACTGCATTTACTATCCCATCAGTTTCTGCCACATCCATTTCAAAATCTTTTTGGTAGTTTGGAGTAGCTAAGTGAGCGGCTGAGCTCAGCCGATTCTTTACTCGTTGGAACACCTGTTCTCTCACCCTGGTCCATGTTACCTTCTTCTTCAATTCCCTCGCCCCTACCTCATTCACCATTTCTCGGAGTGGCTGTGTGAGGGTAACAAACTCAGGCACATAGGACCGGCTGTAGCCACATAGCCCCAGGAATCCTAGCATGTCCTGCACTGTCACTGGCCTGCCAAACTTCATTATCGCATCCCTGTGCTGCCCAGATATGCTAGTCCCTGCTCCCTCCACTATGCGCCCCAAGAACTCCACAGACTTTCTGCCCAGCTGGCATTTTTCTCTTTTGACTTTGAATCCTACTTTGGCCATGGCTTGTAGTAAACTCTCAGCCGCCTCTAAGGATTCCTCCGGGGAAGGGGAGGCCAGAAGAAGGTCATCTGCGTACTGCACCAGGGTAGTCTTCCCCGGGAGTCGGACTGTTTTCAGTATCTGGTTCAGAGCTTGATTGAACAGCCCTGGACTGTCTTTGTAGCCCTGCGGTAGTCTGTTGTATGTGTACGTCTGTCCCTCAAACTGAAATGCAAACCATTGTTGGCCTTCTTTTGCTAATGGTAGGCAGAAAAATGCATTTGCTAGATCAATCACACTGAAATATTTCTGTTTGGGGTGGAGTGCCCCCAGTGCAACATCTGGGTCGGGTACTGGTAGAGACAGCGACTCTGTTGTTTTGTTTATCAGCCGTAAATCGTGAACCATTCTCCACCCCTTGCCCCCTGCTTTGGGTACTGGTAGGATAGGGGTGTTCCATCTCATCCTACCACATTTTCTCAGTACTCCTGCCTCTACTAGTCCCTCCACAGTGTCCCTTATTCCCTCACTTTGTTCTGTCTTTAATGGGTACTGTGATCTGTATACTGGCCTGGCCCAAGGTTTCAGTTTCAGAGTGACTTCTCCCGCTAGTCTTCCTACATCGTGCCCGTGTTTTGTCCATAATTTGTCGGGTATTCTGGCCAGCATTACCTTGGCTCCTGGATGATCTGCATTTTCACCTTCTAGTTCTCTAGGGTGATAGACTCTCTCACACACCCCCTGATCTCTGGTTTCAACAGCGAATGTTAGCAGTGTGCCATCGCTTGAAATCTGACGCAACTCGTCAATTTTTGAGAAGGTACTCGCATCTGCCCGTTTCATCATTCTGTTAAGTGACACTGGTTTGTGTCCTTCTGCCACAGCTAGGGTTATATGTGGGGTATATTCCTCCACACTACCGATCCAATCCATTTGTTCCGGCCGGAGATGGACCCTAGCAGCAATACCCTCTGGTCCCACCACTATTTCGCCTATCTCGAGTTCCTCCTCTGTCCCTTCTTTCAATGTATCCCACCGCTGATCATATTCATAATCCGTTCTCACGGTGTAATTGTATGTCATGTGGAATGGGTCACTGGGCTCCCTGTACTTGTCAAGCCCGGGGATGTGAGGCTTCCATTCTTGGTATTGCCTCATCAACCCTGGTGTGTATTCGTCGTGTGTAAGCCTAGTCCAATATACCTCTACCATGTGCTTGTCTTCTGGGTCTGGTATGTTTGGCTTATAGACTAACACTTTGAATTCGTCGTCGTTGTCCATTCCTAAGTCGTTGGGCATTCCTAAATCGTTGAGCATTCCTAAATCGTTGGGCATTCCTACGCTCAAAAACTGCCCCTGATGTAACCTTCTTTTTCCAGGCCACTCTACACTAAGACCCTCCTTAGTGCACCATATGCTCATTCCCATCTTTACCATGATGTCTCTGGCTAAAAGATTCACAGGGCAATTTTCAGCAATTATCACTTGTATTTTAATTTTTTGTCCTTCGAATTCTATGACTATCGGTTCAGTGTACGGCTGTTCTTCCACTATCCCTGAGAACCCCACGGTTTTCAATGATTTTCCTGACAATTCTACCCCTTTTGGTTTTAATCTGAGTGTGGTTGCGGTTGCCCCTGTGTCTACCAAAAAAGTAATCTGTTCACGTTCCCCTGAGCCTGATTATATGCTTGCCAGCCCCCCCTCTTGGGTCCCTGTTGTCCCCCTCTCCCTCTTGCCATGTTCTGTGGCGGCTGTCTGCCCCGTCCCTCGTTACCACCCTTGGCTTCGTTTGTCTCCCCGTGTTGCCATGGGTTATATGGGTTTGGACCAGGTGCGTATCCTCTGCCTCTTCCCTGGCCTCCCTGACTACCACCTCCCCTACCATAGTCTCCCCCAAACATATCCCCTTGACCCATGCTTGAGGGACAGTTGTAGCTAAGGTGTCCGTATTGTCTACACACAAAACACATCCTGCTCTTTGGGTCTACTGGCACCCTCCGAGGGGGGTTCTGCCAGTTTTGTCCAGGTCCAGCTTGGACCAACTGAGTGGTTCCCACTAACTCTTTAGCAGTTCCCTTGGTTACTGCTATCTCAAGGATTTTTCCCAATTTCTCGAAAACTTTGTCGCCCTGGGTGCTGTCAGCCGTCAGCTTCTTATCTTTTTCTGTCTGTCTGACCCTTTTAACTACAAAATCCATGTTTTCCATCCATAGTCCTTTCTCCATTGTTTTAAGGCCCACTATCTCTGCTAGCTTAGCCTGTGCTGGTTTGGGTAACCCCGCCATTACTCCCAATCTGAAATGCTGCAGTGCTAGTTCTGAATCGTCTGGTCGCATCCCTGTTTTTACTTCCCAAATGCTCCATGCCCGGTCCACAAACTCATGTATGTCTTCTTCGTCTTTCAATCTGATGGTGGCCAATGCGTCTAGTTCTAGTTTTGTTGGGTAAATTTCTTTCAGTGTGCTCCAGAAATATGGGCGATGCTTATCGAACAACTCATCGTCTCCTGCATTTTCACACCTGCTCTTTTTTTCACATTGTCCTAGCGCTGTCTCCGCTCTAAGCTTTAACAACAGGCTTCGGATGTCTTTTAGGGCCAGGCTGTCCTGGCAGGTCTGTCTCTCGAATTCTGCTATCCAAGGTTCCGCTCCTTTGTGCAAGGGAGGCAACCTTTTTATCATAATCTCCATGTCTTAAAAGCTCCAGGGTGTGTAACTTTCCTCCCCCTTACTATTCACCAACACAGGGGCCATCATGTGGGCAGTTACTCTGTTCATACATGGGGCGGTATGCGCTTCGCAACGGGCTGTGGTTATGTTTACGGTTCCTGCTATGGTCCCTCTTTGATGAGCTCTGTGCACTCTTCCTCAGTACCTCCATTACCCTTTTCTCGCTGTCTTTCTGTTTTTTGCACCTTTCTTCTACTCTCTTCCGTATACCCAAGTGTTTAGATGAGTTCCCTTGGCCTGGGGGTTTTATCTCTATTTCTCCGCTATCCCCCTCTGAAGAGCTCCACTCTTCCTCCCCACTACCTAGAGGTGTAAGGGGATACTCTCCAGTAAGCTCCATGTCTACGGAGTCATACCTCGATTGGCTCTCTTTCCAGTATAGCCCATCTAGTCTGTCTTTTGTCCTTCCTACACTCTCACTCCGGCCTCTGTACATACCCCGTTCCTGTCTATGACTTTCTTCCAATCCTTGTTGAACTCTGCGTTCTTTGTTAAGGACTTTTGACAACTGATGAAAATCTGCTGCAAGTTTTTCATTGTTTTGCCTGCTCTTTCTGAGCTCTTTTTCCAATTCTGTAAATTCTGTCTGCTTTCGACTGTTGCTTCTTGACACTGGTGTGCTGTGCTCTATTTTAACGGTGTGTGCTCCTTTCTGGTCCTTTTCTGATCCAATCCCTCCAACAGCTCCTGAGTCTGCTACCTCTTTCCCTATCATGTTTGTGTCTTTTTCCTCCAGTCTGTCTCACTTCTGTTACGGCAACTTTTTCCAACAAAGTAATACCTATCTTTTGTGTTTTTTCTAGCTCTTTCATTAATACCTTATGCATCTCCCGGTTTGCAACAGTATTTTCTGCAGCCACCTGCATAGCATCTTTGGCCATTCCTAAACTGTCACACACCGCATTATAATGCAACTCCTCTCTCTTTTTCAGTACATCTTCCTCCTCTGGGGTGTTCACAATCTCAAATGAACTTGCACTTATTATTCCCAATGGGGCTTGTATATTTGGCTGTGCCTGAGCACCGAGGGCTACATATGGTGGTGGTGCACTTGGTAATTTGGGGTATAGTGCTCCTGGCGCGGGTAGTCCTAAATCCAGCTGACTACTCATTTTCTCTGCCATTCTTTTGTCTGTGTCTCCTTCATCTTTTTCTCTAGCTGCCAGTGTCCACCCCATTGTCACTGCACCCATCAGACTCAACAGTTCTGTCCTCAGCTTACTTTCATTGTGCAACTTTTCTCTTGCCCTGACCTTCCCTACTTTTTGTTTCTCAATCATACTCTTCAAAATCTCCACTTCTGTCGCTGATTTTAGTCTTAACTCTGCCAGTTTCTGAACAGTCAGCCCCGCAGCCTCCTCATATTCTGGAAGTGTTTTAGACCTGACCCATTCGCTCAAAATTTTCTCCATGCCCTTGGTTTTGATGTCTGCTATGCCTCTTGTCTGAGTCCTCAGTAGCTGTGCCTTCACTTCCTTCCACATTTCGCCTACTGTCTTTTCCTTCTGTTCTGCCATGACTACCCCGTTGAACTGCGCCCCGCTAGAGAGCGACCCTATCTTAGGCACGATCTCCCGTGGATTACTAACGTCCCCTAACGTGGTCAGTACGTGACACCCGCCAAGAAACCCAAAGGTACAAAGTACTTCAACCTCCTCAAGCCTAGGTATAGTGATTCGTTCTCCGTGGACTACCAATGTGCCAAGGTCAACGTCTCCTGCCTTAAATCTCTTAAAGGGTCTCTCCTCCTTTTGAGCCCTGACTAGTTTGCAATCAAAAACTGGTACTGCGGAAAACTTTATTTCTTTTATCCACTCTCCTGGAACTTCTAGACAGTTTTCTCTGCCCTGCAAGTCTTCAAACTTCCCTAGGGCCACAGACCACTTTACTGCCGCTGGGGTGAAAGTATAACTATCTCTGGACCTCTCCAAATAGTCCCTTTTTTGCTCCGAGAGCCCCCCTTCTGCTAACCTCCTCTCAACTCTTTCCAACAAAGACCTGTGGAGATTGTTGTTCTTTTCAATTTGTGAGAGACTATCGTATGTCAGGGTTAAACAATCGTTCTCGTTTGCCCAGAGTTTCTCTGCTTCTGTTCTAATGACCTGTTCTATGTCTTTAGCTTGACAGGGGTGTGTCGCCTCTAACCATGTGTTCCCTGACAGACCAGTCTCCCTTGGCCAACTAGTCACAAATTATGTGTGGGACTTATAGAAAGCAAAAACCTCTTCTTTACTATATGTGTGACCAAACGGGAGTTTCCACCACCTATTTTCACTATTTGGTTCTATCTTTCTCTCTATTGCTTTAAAGTCAATGTTTGCCATAAGGCAGTAGATGCACTAAAACAACAATAACACTCAAAAATAGCACAATAGTGAATAATTGCAGTGTCACATTAAAATATCATAGTATCCCAGCCGGCACGCAGTCAAACTACACCCTTCAGGACGAAACAACACCCTCCCCTGCGCGTAGGGGTGTTGTTCGCCCTGTCGGGAATTTATTTTTGGATAATGACCTCCGGACAATACATCATTTACATAAATGCATATGGCTTCTTCAATGCTTTACTAAATGAGAGCAAGAGGGGTCTGAGGAAGGTACAAGAGCATAGCTACATTTTTACCTGAATTCTCTTACTTTCACAGATTTGAACCAAGGTATATTTTGGTAACTTCTTTCAATCTGAATTGAGAACACAATTTTGCCAGTAAACTATTAACACAACATTACTTGAAATTAAATATTTTGAATGGAGCAAGTTACTGTAAACAGTAGGGATGTGCATCTCCATCAGGAGGACGATGCGATACACATCTCGATGCACTGCCAACGATCCGATACATTCAAGATACATAAAAGCAGCTACTAATGCGATACGATACGATTCACCCCTATTGCGATGCAGTGCGATTCGACACGATACGATTCGACACGATGCGATTCAACAAGATGCGATTCAACAAGATGCGATTCAACAAGATGCGATGCTAAATAATACAATTCTATGCAATTTAATATGATACATAATGATTTATTTATTTGTCAGATAACAAATCAGTAACCAGGTTTCTGACAAAAGAAAACATTTATGTGTATGTGTGTAAGTGTGTTCTGAATGTAACATTTTTGTTTGTCAGACAACAAATCAGGAACAAGGTTTCTGACAAAAGAAAACATGTATGTGTAATGTGTATGTGTATGTGTGTGTATGTGCATAAGTGTGTTCTGAATGTAACATTTTTTCACTATACCTGACAGTCACAACACAGTTTGCTTCATCCTAAACATGTGGATCAACTGCCTCACACACTAAATTTAACTAATTTGTCCTATTTTCAGGTTTTTCTTAAGGAATATGAGTTGATCCACATGATCAGGATGAAGCAAACTGCGCTGTGCTGTAACTATGTCCCCAGCTGTGCTAAACACTCTTTCAGAGGGTACACTCGTTGCTGGGATGCACAGGTAGCTCTTTGCCAAGGCTGAAAGCAGTGGAAGATCCACTTGTTTCTTCCACCACTGCAACACATCACCACTCAAAGCTAAAGAGTCCCTCTCTCTGTACTTTAAGATTTCTGCCCTAGCCCTCTCCCTTGTGGTCTTCATTGGTGCTCTCGCAGTGAGGAAATCCCCAAACATCTGGTTCAAGGCTGTCTTCTTGGGGGGGACATAATCTATGGAATGGAACAGAAAAGCACAGTGAATTATCAGTTGTGTTAAAAAAATATGTAAAAATTATGATTTACAATACTTTCTTACTATATATATAATATAGTAAGATAGTATTGTATGTCATAATTTTGACATTTTTTTTAACACAACTGATAATCCACAGTGCTCTTTTGTTCCATTCCATATATATTATTTAAATAATACTTTATAGCTATATATATATAATAAATGCATCTTAAAACATTATTTTATAACTTTTGGCACAGATCCTATCAGAACAAACCTCTCTCTTCCTCTGGGCTTCTGTCAACCTCTGCCTGGCCCTCAGTCAGTGTGCCACTGTCACCTGCCTGGCCCTCATTGAGTGTGCCACTGTCACTTGCCTGGCCCTCATTGAGTGTGCCACTGTCACTTGCCTGACAAAAATCAGTATAAAGGAGACTAGCTGCTAGATTTCTTTGTCCAATTCAAAGAAGACACAGGTAAATTCAAGTAACAAATAGAGAGTTTAGCTACGGTTTATGGAGTATATTCTTACCTCTTCCTCCATCATCACCACCTCTGCTGTTAGCTTCGTGAATACCATGTCCTTGGTGCCGTCGTCTTCCAAAAAAGCCAGGTCTTTGAACCGTGGATCGAGCACTGCAGCATAGTAGAGGAGGTCTTGGAGATACGTGTAGCGACCATCAAAATCCTGTCGGAATCGCTCCTTCATCACAGAAATTTCCAGCAGATCGCTCTCATCTGGCTGGAAATGCTTCTGAAGTTTGGCCTGTATTGGGGAGATCATTGAGATAGTGGGGTGTTTTTCCTCACTGAGAAGTGTTGTTGCCACTTTCAGAGGGGACATCAATTTGATGACCTCTGGGATCAGTGTCATGTCTTCCTCTGTCAGGCTGGCTAATCCTTCTCCCCTCTTTATCTTCCTTGACAGAAGAGTGTTCAACACAGCAGGCTGCTGCTCCCAAAAACGCTCCAACATGTCAAGTGAACTGTTCCATCTTGTGGGAACATCATGGATGAGCTTGTGATTTGGCATGTGTAACTGGACCTGCATTTCACGTAGAACCTCAGTTGCTTGTGGGCTTCTGTGAGAAAAAGTTGTAATCTTCCTCACTTTCACCAGAAGCTCTGACACCCTGTCCACCTTCAGGGATTTTTGTGAGGCCAGATTGAGCGTCTGCGCGATGCATCGCACATGGGGGTTTATCTCTGCACGAACTCCAGCCAGTAACATATTTTTAGCGTTGTCCGTGACCAACGCTGGGTTCTTGTCTGCGATGTTCCATGTGCAACAAACGTCCTTCAGTAAAAGTCCCAGATTATTCCCTGTGTGAGCCTCGTTGAACGGTCTGGTTTGAAGGACGTGGTTTTGTAAAACCCACTCTTCATTGATGTAATGTGCCGTTACGGTGACATAGGCGTCAGTGGCGCGAGACGTCCAACCATCAACTGTAATAGCAACTCTTTTGGCATTGCTCAACGATTTAGCTATTTCATGCCTCACTTTTTCGTACAGATGAGGGATTTCTTTATCTGTGAAAAGCTTCCTATTCGGGATGTGGTACCTCGACTCCAGAATGTTTAAGAGGTATTGGAAGCCCTCGTTTTCAACCACACTGTAAGGCTGAATATCTTTGCAAATAAAGAAGGCAATGGCTTCGGTTATTGCCTTTGATCGAGCTGAGTTGGAAGCCAGCGGGGCATGAAAAAAGTTGGAAATACTTTGCGCAGGTGTACTTGTTGAGGCAGCCACTGTAGCCATAGATGAATCGGAGGATGAGGCAGACATCTCACCATCAGGTGAGTACCTAAATTAGTCGTGCTGCCTGTGTACTTTATGGCAGCACGACATATTTTGCCTATTGCATGGGTCTTATCCAATTTTCCATCTTTCTTTGCAAAGCCAAAGTTTTGCCAAACCTTGGACTTATTGCAAGCTTTAGGGACGTATAACTCCTCATCAGCCATTGTAACTCTCCCGAACACTCCTTCAACTCGCGCGATACTGGGCCGCGACACTTCACGAGAATCTGCCACTGACAGCAGTGGAGATGAGAGCGCGTTTAGGAAACAGTTAGAGAGGGGGAATCTAGAAATATACAATTGTACCGGATTATACCGATGCAAATTTTTTAGGTACGATGCATCGCGGTTCATCCCACATTGTATCCGATGCACCCATTTTTGATCCGGGCCATCGCATCGTGAGCTTTTATGACGATGCATCGGTGCGAACCGGTGAATCTTCCCATCCCTAGTAAACAGTCATATTAAGATTAATTAATGAAAGAATTATACTTACTGCTGTTTGTATGTCTGTTGCCAACCTTTTGAAGTTTTCACTATTTGGATTGGTTAAACGAGTATCAAAGGTAGCATCCAATGTTAAACTTATTGAGGACTCTCCTACAAAAAAGTAAAAAAATGTTTTTGCCAAGTGTAAAATAAAGAGATTACATATAGCTCTGAACTTGGCTGATACATACCTGGTGCTGTTGTGGTGGTGCTGGTTGTAGTTGTAGTCGTAGTCGTGGTCGTAGTTGTGGATGTAGTTGAGGCTGTTGTTGTTGCTGTTGTTGCAGGAGCTGTTGGTTGTATTATTGTATGAGCTATTGTGGTTGTTGCAGGAGCTGTTGTTGTTGTAGTAGCTGTTGTTGTTGTAGTAGCTGTTGTTTCAGGAGCTGTTGTTGTTGTAGTAGCTGTTGTTGCAGGAGCTGTTGTTGCAGGAGCTGTTGTTGTTGTAGTAGCTGTTGTTGCAGGAGCTGTTGTTGCAGGAGCTGTTGTTGTAGGAGCTGTTGTTGTTGTAGTAGCTGTTGTTGCAGGAGCTGTTGTTGCAGGACCTGTTGTTGTTGTAGTAGCTGTTGTTGCAGGAGCTGTTGTTGCAGGAGCTGTTGTTGTAGGAGCTGTTGTTGTTGTAGTAGCTGTTGTTGCAGGAGCTGTTGTTGCAGGAGCTGTTGTTGTTGTAGTAGCTGTTGTTGCAGGAGCTGTTGTTGCAGGAGCTGTTGTTGTAGGAGCTGTTGTTGTTGTAGTAGCTGTTGTTGCAGGAGCTGTTGTTGTTGTAGTAGCTGTTGTTGTAGGAGCTGTTGTTGTTGTAGTAGCTGTTGTTGCAGGAGCTGTTGTTGCAGGAGCTGTTGTTGCAGGAGCTGTTGTTGTTGTAGTAGCTGTTGTTGCAGGAGCTGTTGTTGTTGTAGTAGCTGTTGTTGTAGGAGCTGTTGTTGTTGTAGTAGCTGTTGTTGCAGGAGCTGTTGTTGCAGGACCTGTTGTTGTTGTAGTAGCTGTTGTTGCAGGAGCTGTTGTTGCAGGACCTGTTGTTGTAGGAGCTGTTGTTGTTGTAGTAGCTGTTGTTGCAGGAGCTGTTGTTGTTGTAGTAGCTGTTGTTGCAGGAGCTGTTGTTGCAGGAGCTGTTGTTGTAGGAGCTGTTGTTGCAGGAGCTGTTGTTGTAGGAGCTGTTGTTGTTGTAGTAGCTGTTGTTGCAGGAGCTGTTGTTGTAGTAGCTGTTGTTGTTGTAGTAGCTGTTGTTGCAGGAGCTGTTGTTGCAGGAGCTGTTGTTGTAGGAGCTGTTGTTGATAAAGCTGGTGGTTGTATTATTGTATGAGCTATTATGGTTGTTGCAGGAGCTGTTGTTGTTGCAGGAGCTGTTGTTGCAGGAGCTGTTGTTGCAGGAGCTGTTGTTGTAGGAGCTGTTGTTGATAAAGCTGGTGGTTGTATTATTGTATGAGCTATTATGGTTGTTGCAGCTGTTATTGCAGGAGCTGTTGTTGTTGTAGGAGCTGTTGTTGTTGTAGTAAATGTTGTTGTTGTAGTAGCTGTTGTTGCAGGAGCTGTTGTTGTTGCTGTTGTGGTAGGAGCTGCTGTAGTTGTAGTACAGCTGTAGTCTCCAATGGTGTTGTTGCAGACTGAGTTTGGACCACAGACCGATGGGGTCTCAAGGCATTCATTCACATCTAAAAACATGAGTTCAACAGTGTTGCTCTGAAAACAATGGTAGATGCAATTTTGAAAGGTAGACATCTAAAGCATTTATGTTTTCATTTACCTCTGCACTGATTGCTAAGACTTATGGATTGGTTTGCATTGGTCACTTTATATCCACTCAGGCAGGAACAGTTGTAACTTCCATTGTAATTGGTGCAGTTGGAGTTGAGCCCACACACGTTTGATATCTCAACACATTCGTTTGTATCTGAAAAAGGGTACCATGGAAAAAAATGCTTACTCAAGCAGAAAAATGTGTTTCGATGTGCCAAGGTGCTTTCAACGCTTTATAAAAACAACCAGGATCAGTGACATTAAATACACTCTGGCATGTACAGTTGAAGTCTCCAATGGTGTTGTTGCAGACTGAGTTTGGACCACAGACCGATGGGGTCTCAAGGCATTCATTCACATCTTAAAAACATGAAGTGAACTACAGTATATTTAAAAAGAAAATGGCTGTCAAGCCTACAGCGGGGAAAATAAGTATTTGAACCACTGGCAATTTCACAAGTTTGGCCTCTTGCAAAGAAATGTGTGATCTATAATTGTACTGGTAGGTGTATATTATCAGTGAGAAACAGAATATCAACAAAAAAATCAAGAAAAATGAATTTTTTTTAACATTTATGACTTTATTTGCATTTGATGCAAAAAATAAGTATTTGAACCCCCAAAGCTGACTGACAAAAATGACTTAGTACTTGATGGAATAACCCTTGTTGGCAAGCACAGACATCAGACGTTTCTTGTAGTTGGTCACCAGGTTTACACACATCTCAGGAGGGATTTTGGTCCACTCCTCTTTGCAGAGCCTCTCCAAATCCTTAAGGTTGCGTTTTCAATGGGAGGGAATGAGGGAATGAGGTTCAAGCCCAATATTCCACGTTACATGGCCCCATCCATAGTCCCCTTGATGCGGTGGAGTCGTCCTTTACCTTTGGCAGAGAAACAGCCCCAAAGCATAATGTTACCACCTCCATGCTTGATGGTGGGTATGATGTACTCTTGGGGTCATATTCAGCATTCCACCCCCTGTCGAACACGGCAAGTCGAGTTGATGCCAAAGAGCTTGATTTTGGTATCATCTGACCACATTCTGTCTCCCAATCCTCCTTAGAATCATTCAAGTGTGCCATGGCAAAGTGCTGCAGTACTTCAAAAAATGACGGCGTGGTGTGTTGCCAATGGATTTCTTGGTGACTGTGGTCCCAGCTGCCTTGAGATCATTCACAAGCTCCCCCTGTGTAGTTCTGGGGTTATTCTGCACCTTTCAAATTATCACTGATAGCGCACAAGGGGATATCTTGCATGGAGCCCCAGACCTAGAGCGATGAACATTTGTTTGGTGTTGCTTCCATTTAGGAATAATCGCACCAATAGTTGTCTGCTTCTCACCAAGCTGCTTGCCAATGGTTTTGTAGCCCATTTCGGCCTTGTGCAGGTCTACAATCATATCTCTGATGTCCTTGGACAACTCTTTGGTGTTGCCCATGGTGGTGAGGTTGAAGGTGTGAAGAATGATTCTTTGGACAGGTTTCTTTTATAAACGTCACCAGTTGAGATCAGGTGTACCTTGTTAGACCTAATGAGCACTAATCTGTGTGCTTCTTGGGCACTTAACTGGTCATTGTGAGCCAGAATTCTTGCTGTTTGCTTGGGGGTTCAAATACTTATTTTTTGCATCAAATGTAAATAAAGTCATAAATGTTATAAAATGCAGTTGTCTGAATTTTTTTTTGATATTCTGTTTCTCACTGTTAAAATACACCCACCAATACAATTCTAGATCACACATTTCTTTGCAAGTGGCCAAACTTGCGAACTCTGTAGGGGTTCAAATACTTATTTTCCTCACTGTAAAAGAATAATTGCCATCTTCAATATCTCTACCTGATTTATCTACCTGTGCACTGATTGCTAACACTTACGGAATGTTCTAAAACTGATTGTTCAAATCCTTGATTGTGATTGGCTACAAGCCGTTGTAAAATCCAGCATTACCTTACAATTCGTCCTCATAACATTCTATGATAACATTCCATATTACTGCGCAGTGAATGGCAAGGCAAGGCTGTGTATTCATATAGCGCATTTCATACCCAGTGTTCCATCTGGCTGTTGCGTTGCTTCAAGGTTTGCGTGGCAACGATTTATTTAGGAACTATATTTTTAAGTGGCGGAAGAATGACAGTTTATCATTAAACTATTGTTTCTTAAATTGAATTGTCTTTATTTATGAAACCATATCAAATATTTGTAGTAAGAGTTTTAGAAAAGCAATAAGCCCCGCGAGTCCGTGGTTTGCGCCGATTTTAGAACAAGTAAGGGGGTTTAATGGCACTCCGCGAACAACTCCTCTAACCTGTTCTAAAATCATCGCAAACCACGGCCTCTTGGGGCTTATTGCTTAAGTTTGCTCTGGTCACTTGATATCCACTCAGGCAGGAACAGTTATAGCTACCATTGTAATTGACACAGTTTGATTTGGATCCACACACGTTTGGTATCTCAACACATTCGTTTATATCTGATACCGTACCGTGAAAAAAGAATGCTTACTCAAGCAGAAAAATGTGTTTTAATGTGCCAAGATGCTTTCAATGCTTTGTAAAACCAACCTTACCTGTACAAGTATTGTTAGCACTACTCTTCAAACTTGGATCAGTGACATTATATCCACTCCAGCATGTACAGTTGTAGTCTCCAATGGCGTTGTTGCAGACTGAGTTTGGACCACAGACCGACGGGGTCTCAATGCATTCATTCACATCTAAAACCATGAGTTCAACAATGTTGTACTGAGAAAAAAGGTCTGGTAAAATTTGGAAAGATAGACACCTAAAGCATTTATTTTTTAATTTACCTGTGCACTGATTGCTAAGACTTATGGGTTGGTTTGCTCTGGTCACTTGAAATCCACTCAGGCAGGAACAGTTGTAGCTTCCATTGTAATTGGTGCAGTTGGAGTTGAATCCACATACGTTTAGTATCTCGACACATTTGTTTATATCTGACAAACGGTACAGTGAAAAAAAATGCTTACTCAAGCAGAATTTTTTTTTTCTGATGTGCCAAAGGTGCTTTCAATGCTTTGTAAAACCACCCTTACCTGTACAAGTATTGTTAGCACTACTCTTCAAACTTGGATCAGTGACATTATATCCACTCAAGCATGTACAATTGTAGTCTCCAATGGTGTTGTTGCAGACTGAGTTTGGACCACAGACTGATGGGGTCTGAAGGCATTCATTCACATCTAAAACCACAAGGTCAACCATATTATTATGAAGATGACATCAGTCAAGTGTAAACGAATATATTGGCATCTAGTTGACCTACCTGTGCACTGATTGCTAACACTTATGGACTGGTTTGCTCTGGTCACTTGATATCCACTCAGGCAGGAACAGTTGTAGCTTCCATTGTAATTGAAGCAGTTTGAGTTGGATCCACACACGTTTGGGGTCTGGAGACATTCATCCACATCTACAGAGTGAGCCAGAAGTTGACAATAAATAAATAACTAGTTAGAGATTATATCTGGGCTGTTGTAAAGATATCATAATGACGCTGATATTGGTTGAATTGAGCCTTCTTCTAACTTCTAACTTTTCTCTGTGATCAGTTTGAATGTCATTACATTGTAATACATACATGGAATCTTTTCAGAATTTCTGCAACCTATGAAAATGTTTTCTAATCAATAAAAACCAATTGAAAACCCTTACCTAAACATGGGTTACTTTGACTGATTTCACAAGTTGAATCAGTGATATTATATCCAGGCCAGCAAGAACAAGTGTGCCCTCCCAGTTCATTTGTAGAGTTAGGACCACAGAACTGACTACACTCTCTCTCTCTCTCTCTCTCACACACACACTCTCTCTCTCTCACACACAATGTAGCGAATGGAGAGCATAGTCAGCCCACCCGGCCTTGACCAGGGACTACAGGGTGCCAAACATGCACTCTGACCGCAACGCCAAAGAGCCAGGCTCGATGGCAGGGCAGTCAGAGCACATACTCATCTGGAGTGACGGCACATCATCAAACTGCCCTCACCTTCAGGCCGAGCACCCTTGCGCTTCACGCACACAGGCATTCCTCGCGCATCCACCAACCATACTTCACCCAACCAGAGTGTCTTACACACAAGAGCTTCACCCATCTCTGGGGACCCTCACACAGGGGAGTACAGGGTGCCAAACATGCACTCTGACCGCAACACCAAAGAGCCAGGCTGGATGGCATGGCAGTCAGAGCACATACTTACTGTATCTAGCGTGGCGGCACATCGTCACACACACACACACTCTCTCTCACGCACACTTTCTCTCTCCCTCACACACACACACCCACACACACACACACTCACACACACACACTTTCTCTCTCTTTCTTTCACTCTCTATGTCTCTCTCACACATACACACTCTTACACACTTTCTCTCTCTCTCTCTCTCTTTGTCACTCTCTCATTAAGTGCTCCCGCTCTTAAACCCCATCTTCCTTCAGTTACCTTTTCATTTAGTACCTGTCCGTTTCTCACAGTCACAGTTCACTGGCAAGCTGTAACGCCTGGCACATTTCCTGAAACAATCTAAGAATTAACCAAAAAGAAGGGTATGCGCATTTCTCATTTCTCAAAACGTACCTGCCAAATCCCTTAACTCCTGTAAGTTCAGTTAGAAAATCAAATGCTGTTTATGTCTCCGACACCAATTTCAAAACAAAGGTTTGAGAATGGCCGTAATTCCTGTAAACGTGCAAGTACCACCAGAGTGTCAAGACACTATGTCACTGTTGAGAGCCAAGACAGTGAAAATACTGAAACATTTTGTTAGCATAAGCATATACCCTGGACGTGTGTTCCTTATGTCCAAATTAGCACTAGCACTAACATTAGCACTACTGTCGCTCTCCCCATTTGTCATTGATACTGATTGATCACCATAACAGAGTATTTATTTTTTCCTCAAGTAGCTGAATACCATATTGTAGAGTATTGAATGCTATTCGTTAGTGATGTTACAAATGAACCTGAGGCTTTGGAGCTTGTGTTGCGAAAATGAAGCACTTCCTCACCGGAGCGCGTATCGAGGCTTGTATCGTTTTGCCGAGATGACGTCATCGGTGACGTCTGAAGCCTCATTTGAATCAAGTGCTTCACCAAGTGGTTTGTTCGTTCACTTTTCGCGGGACGCTTCGACTATACGACGTCCCAAAACTCATCTTGTATTCGTGGTAGTTATTGTCAGTGGTTGGAGAGTTAGCGATAGTTGGAGATTAAGCGGTAGTTGGAGGTTTAGATTGTTTGGTGTTGTTGGTAGTAGCCTATAGATTATTTAAGATAGAGTAATGGAGCCAGTTAGGAAGAGAAAGACCTTGATCCAGTTGCACAAAGCACTTTCTCCCCCTTTTCAGTGCCCTGCACTGACCAGTTGTCCAAAAGCACTCATTGGTTTTACAAAAGTAGGCTACTGACCAGTATTCCAAAAGCACTTTCACTCTGTTCCAACGGCATAGAGAGTAAAGATAATTTACAGGCTTTTTTATTAATCTAAAGCATCGTTTAAAATTCGCTTTGGTCAGGATTCGAAACTAAACAGACAGTCAAGCTGGCGACGCTTACCGTTGTACCACCATATAATCCTTAATGCGTAGATCAAACTATTATTAGAACAAAGAATACAAAAATAAAGCCTTTATTGTCATTGTATTCGCCTACAATGAAATTTGAATTAATGGAGAAACGTTTTCTTCCACCATACGTTTGTGTGCATGTTATTTTAGCAGGCCTTGCGCACCACAACAAATTTAACAAATTCACTGTCCCGAGAAAATATTTCTTACACCGTATTTTTATTGACCTGCAGCAGGTGTCACTAGAGAGCGAACGACGCTTCGAGTAGTGAACCTTTTTTCAACACGTCTGGCTGGAAAGCTTCGAGGGTTCATGAAGCTTAATTTCGCCATCACTACTATTCGTGTCACCAACACCAATTTCAAAACAAGGTCTCAAGTGGATGAAGGGGCCAGAACTGTACCCGTAATAAAAACCTGAGACACAATGGGAAAACCATCTTGCATGACACATATGAGAAAAACCTTCTGCCTTTGGACAAATTGAATCACACCATCAAGGTTTTAATCACTGGGGTTGTAACCACAATAGCAGTCTGTTAATTGAATCAAATCTTATCATCACACATAAACAAACAAGGTTCAAATATTGCTCACTGATTTAACCATTTGGAACACCATGACTTATAATAGCAATACATTGATGACTCCGTGTTCTTTTGGGGGTAAGACTGAATTGACTGAACAGATGTGCCAAAGCATTTCTTTCAAAGAAGGAGATATTACCGTTTGTCTTACACACTGGAAAATGTTCATGTGTGTTTGATTTGTCATCCAGAAACGTACCATTACCTGGTGTTGTAGGAAACTAAATATGAAAAAAAAAACAGGCAAATGGTCATACATACACACATATTTGAAATGTACACTAAACGTTTTTCATATAAATGTGGCTCTTAAAAGCCAATAACGTTCTTACACCAATGAAATCTCACCTCAGTGGAAGGAGGTACTGGAGGCAGCACTTCACAATCTGCTCCAGACAGAGGAAAACAATAACATGAACAAACATGAACATTTAAGAAACATTTTGAGGAAATCAAACCGTTATTCGTTATTATGAAATATCCTTTAATTTTACATTGAATAATACAGCTGATTAGAAATGTCTATCCACAAAGACGGAAAAAAAGAAAGGAAAGTGTGTGTGTTTGTGTGTGTGTGTGTGTGTGTGTGTGTGTTAGGACAAACCTATTGGAGTAAGTTGGAGCAGTTCTTCCACAGCTGATCTGATGGTGGGTTCCAGATCTCCTGGTACTGACGTCAATGATCCCCTCAGCCTCGGGATTCTATACATCACAAATCAGAGGATATAAAAAAACAATGTCAGCATATAATTTGGGGTGAGGAAACAATACATCAGAAGATAATGATAAGCGAAATGCATCTTTAACATGAAAAAATTCACATTTGATATTCTGATTATGACGATACCGAATCACATTAAACAACAAAAATCGGAAAGATTAAATCTTTGTACAAAATTCACATTTGATATTCTTATGATGAATTCACTTACATTGCTTGGTAGAACTCACAAGGTGGTTCAAGCTATGAAACAGACAAAGAAAAGAGAGAGGGACAGAGAGAGAAAGAGAGAGGGACAGAGAGAGCGAGAGAAAGAGAGATGTGTCGTTAGTGAAGATAATAAAAGGAATCTAAACAAACCTTGTGATTCTGTTCAGGTATACGTCAGTATAACTTTGTGAGAACACTATCACACTCTAACACACTGATGTGATCATACGAATGAATTCAACGGAGCATATAATGCAGAGTTCATAGAAACAGCCAAACCCATGTCAGTCTCCCTAATTTTAGTCTTGAAAGTCTTTTACCTGTGTGGAGAGGAAGATGATGTGATGCAGAACTTCTGTAAGGTTCCGCTCCATTGGTGACTCCAGCAGGTGATCCAGCACTCTGTTGATGACCTCATCCTTGCCGTGGGGATGAGGGAGAGGCACAACCATCAACTCAGCCGTCTGATTAGGACTAAGAAGATCCAATACTGCCAGCTGCCAGAGAGAGAGAGAGAGAGAGAGAGAGAGAGGGAGAGAGAGAGAGCGAGGGAGAGAGAGAGAGAGAGGGAGAGAGAGAGAGCGAGGGAGAGAGAGAGGGAGGGGAGGAGAGAGAGGGAGTAGAAAAAAGAGAAAGATAAAAAAGAGGGAGATAATTCAGCATATCTTATATGTGAGGTGGCATTAAGATAGTGATAAACAAAGACAGATACATACCGGATCAAAGGCCATGTTGAGGTCAAATAGACTTCCGAGATCCAGAAAGACAGAAAATGGTCCAAAGTTGTTTTGGAGCCAGGAATAGCTATCATTACGGACACAAGCATGGTCTATGAGAAGGGAGATAGATCGATAGATAGATAGATAGAGATAGATAGATAGATAGATAGATAGATAGAGATAGAGATAGATAGAGATAGAGAGATAAAGAGAGAGAGAGAGAGAGAAAAGGTGGAAAGAAACCACAAAATGATACCAAATTGAGCACATTCAATACATACTGTATTTGATACATTTTACTCATACTTTAATATGAGTTGTATAATGGCTTATTTTAACTCAACATTAAGGGCCTGATTTACTAACAGGATTGCGCCCATTTCTGGTGTAAAATAGCGGTCGTAAACATAAAACGGTATTTACTAAAGGGCCGCAGCGCATATTAACGCCTGTGGGTGTGAACAGGGTTGGGCACGGAAACGTGGGTGGAAACCTGGGTGGAACGTGGGCATGGAGCGCAATTTAATGGGAGGAGAGAAGGTAAGTGCGCTTAATGATGTATTGCGTGGTATTTACTAAAACTGCCTGTCGAGCGCACGTCTCAATTTGCGGGATAATTCTCCGCCTCCTAAAAGCACGTCTTAACCAGGAAGCGCATTTTCCATTGAGTCTCAAAACGTTGATATTGCACCAGTTATAAGAGCGAGGCGAAGATATATACAGAGACAGCGCACAGAAATAATTTTTTCAACTGGTATAACACTTTTTCAGTTAAGCGATCCACAAATCATTAGACGGTACAGGTTAACCAGCCACGCAATACTTCTGAACCAGATCAGAGACATCGAAGCCTCCAACCGGAGATCACATTCCATTCCATCAGTTGTTAAACTCAGGACAACATTACAAATTTTGGCATCGGATCATTTCAAACAGTTATAGCATCAGCAGTTGTCATATCTCAGCCTTCACTCAGCCAAATATTCACCCAGGTACTCGACGCATTGCTACGGTGCGCTGGTCAATAAATTTCCCCACTGCCATAGCATAAATTAGAGACATCAAACAGGACTTTTTTTGAAATCGCAAACTTTCCGAACGTAATTGGAACCATTGCTTGCACCCACATGCAAACAGTCCCACCTTCAATCCACGAACACGTTTACCGAAACAGAAAGCACACATATTCAATGAATGTCCAGGTCATATGTGATGCCAACATGACCATTACTTACGTGGTAGTGGTCTGTCCATGACAGTTTTATCTTCCGGAATAGTGCCATCTATTCATGATTGAGCAACGGTGATTTTGGAGAGGCCTGACTACTTGGTAAATGTATTTGTTTCAGTGGGGATATATTGTAGTGAACCCATGTCCCAGAACGTATTAATCTCGCCATGTACACACCTATATTGTTATAATAGACAGTTTATGCATTAATGCCACCAATAGGATATTATTTATAATCGTGTTCTTTTAAACATCTCGCTGTAGGTGATGGCGGGCAAAACAACAATATAACCCATTGAATCAGGTTCAATGATTGAGCAAACGTGAACCAATATATCTATCTCCTCTCCGCTGAACCTTAGTTTTTTCTTCCTCGAATCTCCATGTTGGGCAGTAACTTGCAGGCAATTTCTCCCGTCTTTTAACGGTGTGCTAAATAATGATTGCCCAGGATCTGGCTTGATAAATATCACGGAAAATGCGGGCGTTAATGTGCGCCTGGCAAAGGCGCAGATCAAGCTGCGTTCGCAAATCAAGCTGCGTTCGCAAATCAATGTTAGTAAATCAGGTCCTTTAAAGGGTGGAGTAAGCAAACAGTGCCCAGCGCAGATGTGGTTTGATAAATACCACGGAGAATGCGCAAAAACACTGTGCGTTAATTTGCGAACGCAGATTAAGCAGCGCTCGCATATTAGTAAATCAGGCCCTAAATACGTATGTGGATATGGACGGAGTTTTCTATCCATACCCTAGATTCACCACTGACAACTGCTGGGGCAGTGTAGCCAATAGAGACACAGTGATTGAAAAAAGATGGTGGAACATTCTACAATTCTAGCAAAAAGTTCTTGTTGTGTGAGCCCAACAGCCAATCAAATGACCCCAAACCCCCCCCCCCCCCCCCCCCCCCCATGCTCCTGATTCCCAGCATTAAGGTGACACACTCAAGGTGTTTTGACACAGCATGGACAGCTGGAGGACAATAAGGATTGGAATGGATTGGAATTGTCGACTTCCTCTTTAATGGGGATTGGAATCGTGGACTTCCTCTTTGATGGGGATTGGAATCGTGGACCTCCACTTAAATAGGGATTGGATTGGAATCGTGCACCTCCACTTTAATAGGGATCGGATTGGAATTTTGGACTGCCAGTTTAATGGGGGTGTGTGTGTGCTACCCAAGTAGTTGCTGTGCAGGTAAGGAAGGATGAAGGACTCCAACACCATCCTCCTACGTGGCATCTCCATGTAGAAGAACTGATCGGAAAATGCTCTCAATCTGAAAGGTCAAGGCAGGGTAAGTTTACCTCCAAAGCACAGTAAGTGTACAGGGAAGCAATTGCAGACGAAGTTTAGTCCTTGCTAAAGAGCACATGCTAAGACAAGAGTATGCATCCATATGTCCATATGTACTGACACGCACGCGCATACGCAAACGTACATGTACGGGCACACGCACAGGCACCCGCACACGCACACCCACACCCACACCCACACCCACACCCACACCCACACCCACACCCACACCCACACCCACGCACACAAACACACACACACATGCGTTCAAGTACATACACACACACACACACACACACACACATGCGTTCAAGTACAAACACAGCTACATCATGTGATATATATCATATTATGCACACATGAGCTGGTAGGTTTCACAGGTGAGGTTCTTGCTGCTGAGACAGTGGAGGAAGCGCCCGGAGGCGGAAGGTAAAAATCGCAGGCTGCCGTTCAACAGCGCAGTAACGAGGGCTGGGCTGAGCTAGTTCAGTCTCATGTCCCACAGGACGTCCAGGACGTTGGACACGGTGACACCAGCAACAGGGGCCGACTGGGGCTGAGGGTCAGCAATGAGAAAAAAAGATCTACAGGTCCATGTAGAGATCAGTTTTACTACACTGTGCTATCACTAATGTGTTACCATTACACAAAACATTGTCACAGCGTTCAAACATTGTCACAGAATGACCCCATTACCATTTTTGAGACCACGTGGGCGAACATGATGAGAGCATCATCCAGAACTGCAGAGGTTTTGGTGAGGAGCAGCTTCCAGGTCTCCCTAGAGTCAGTCATGTTGCTGGACAGCTTGCACACCAGGAGTTGGGTGAGGTGCTGTGCAGTGAATCCTGAGAGCTGTGGGCACAGATACAAACAAACAAAAGTGATTTATTTTGTACTTGAGGCAAATCCTGTGCTTTATGCTGAGAATCCTGTGACTTTAATAGGAATAGCATTAAAATATGAATGGAGTGTTTGTTGAAATTATGATAGTTTGCCTGCTGCTTTTACAACTGAATTTAACAGAGTAATTTATCAGAGAGAATTCAACTGTATTAAAATTACATCTCTCTTCTCTTCTCCCTTCCTTCTATCTCTCAACTCCCCTCCCTCCCTCTCTCTCTCTTCTCCTCTCTCTCTCTCTCTCTCGTCTCCCCTCCCTCTATCTCTCTTCTCCTTTCTCTCTCTTTCTCTCCAAAACATTATTTTTCTCTCCCGAGAAATTGCATTCAAATATGAATGTGTTTGTTGAAGTTATGATAGTTAACCTGCTGCTTTTACAACTGAATGAGTCATTTATCAGAGTGAATTCAACTGTATCAAAATAACATCTTTCTCTTCTCTTCTCTTCCTCTCTCAACTCTCTCGTTACTCCCCTCCCTCCCTCTCTCCCACTCTTCTCCTCTCTCTCTCTTCTCCCCTCCCTCTATCTCTCTCTCTCTCTCTCTCTCTCCGACATATTATTTTTCTCTCCCTCTCCATTCCTTTCATTCTCTTTCTCCCTGTGGCTTTGTCTGTTAAAATGTCAGCACAGGGTACAGAGCAGACTTCTGGCAGACAAACGAGCAGAACATTTCATAGAAAAGGCTGAGCAATATCTACAGTTGAACTCAATAACAGAACAGAACAGCAAAGACTGAATGTCAATAACATAAACTGTTTAGTGAGATTTAAAAACCAGGTTAAACTATACTGTAAAATTGAATGTTTAATGGCACATGAAACCAAACAGTTAAAGTATGCAGAAAGATGGGGTAGGTTAAAAGAATAAGAAGGATGGAATGAATGAAGATTCTACCTAAATAAACGTTAGAAGTAAATAGGTACTTTTCCTTCCCTTGGGGTGGTTGAGGGAGGGTTTTGGGAGGGGATCTATGGAGGCCTTTATTTATTTTATTTATTTGTATATATTTTCTTTTCTATTTATGTATTTTTATATAATTGAATGTGTTATATTATGTTATGTTTAATAATGTGATATACAGTATTACCCTTTTCTTTTCTTTTCTGTTTTGCCCTTCTTAAGCTGTATTCATTCTGGTGTACTGTCCTTAAGAGTGAAAGGAAAAGGAAAAGACTACATAAAGAAGTAAATCAAAAGTCCTCCTTAGAGGGGGGGTGGTAAAAAAAAAAAAAAAAAGACTGAATGTCAACTGAGTTTTATTGAAATCAAAATAAGATGAGCATGACAGACATACGGCAAGTGTAGACAGAGCAAAAAAAAGCTTTTCAGTGGCCTTTACCTGTGCGCAAGCATACTCTGCCAAGGTGTATTCACAGGGAACATGTCCAACCTCCAGGTGGTGCTGTAGTTCAGAGCTGCAAGTCATTAGGAGGAAAACGTCAGGACAAGGTTTCAACAATGATTTGGGATTTGGTGAAAACTTTTCAGTCTTGGCTATCATCGTTGTGTTGTCTTATTTTAAGGTGTTACATCTAGGAAATGTTCATGGATTCTTCATGGATTACAATACAATAAAGATGTCAGGTGCAAATTACAGGTGCGGATGTCAGGTATGCAGGTGTCAGTATAAGAATTATTTTAATTGGCCAAGTATATTTAGACATACAGAAAATTAACTTGTTGCGGTTGGTGCATAGGATATAAAACATATAAACATTCTAACAAAATAGCAAAAAATAAGAATAAAAGATAAATGTTCTACAAGATAGAATAATAAATAACAATAAATAATTTGGGCATGTGCAGTGCTAAGAGTCAGTTAATTGGAAATAGCAAAGTGCAGTATATAAATAATTTACGATGTAGTGTTTTTGTGTTAATGTGTATATATGTGTATGTGTGTGTGTGTGTGTGTGTGTGGGGGGGGACACCCAGAGTCAGTGTGATGCAGAGATTGTTTGTGAGCCCCACTGCCGTACATTACAAAAATGACTTCAATCTCATCCTTCGCTCTTAAGGCAGGTCATTGTTAAATGTATGTATAGCGTTCATATATGTGACATGACAAATGACAGATAAAGTAATTTTATTGTACTCTATGTGTAAACATGGTGCTGTAAGCATTCCTATGAAACGTTGGGACTTACCATTAAAGAGTATCGCAGGACACTATTCAAAAACATTCACAAACAAATACAGTATTTAGAATTCATTCACAACACTACATGATACATTATATTTACTGAAGTTTAATCCTACAAAAGCTTATAAAGGCTAGTTAAAGGGTAAACATACCTCGTCATACACCGGCAATGAACAGTCTGACAGCCAAAAGAAAAATCACATACATTAATATAAATAATACTTTGTTAACTGGGTGTTATCTTAATCCATCAATTATCCTTTTGCGGATTATCTGTGTGCAGAATTATGAGTGTGTCCACTCACAGGCAGGCTGTCTAAGATTGTGAATCGTCGCCCAGATGTGTGGCGCCATCACACGTGGCACAGACCACAACATTTCATACAGCCTTTCCACTCTACAACAACAAAGACAGAACAATGAGCAAACAGCAGTTCTTAAATGCTGGTGTTACAGAACAACTCGCAATTAAACAATACACAAAACCATAAACTCTGTGGGATAGTTTACTGAAATACCTCACACACAAGTGCCTAACCCACAATTTAGATCAACTATGCAGTCTAAAATAATCTCAGTGGAGGCTAGTTCAGATTATCCACCAGGTAATTCAACAAGGTGTTTATATTAGCTATATTGGAAATGGACTGCAGAGATTTTGAATAATAATACAAAACAATATTTAATGGGAATATATTCATGAACTTGATTCATGAATTCTTACTTACATTATTATGTAGGTCTCACAGTCCATTCCCATCTGCAAACCAATCAACCAATCAGTCAATCAGTCAAGCCGTCAATCAAACACAAAAACAAACAAGCCATACTAATACCTCAGGTCTACCTCAATATATGAATGCAAGGGACATTTATACATCTTATACACTCCAATTAATGAATATAAAAAGAAACACCCAAATCTGAGTTAGATATCAAGTGAGTGCTCATTACATCATGGCTGAATCGCACTAGGTGGCCCAGGACAGAGGATAGAGTCCCGTCCATGGGGTCCAGGGTCATGAGGTGGGCGAAGACGCGGTCGACAACCTCGGCCTTCAGGGGCAGCCTGGGGAGAGGAACGACCATGAGCTCCGCCATCTGCCTGGGAGAGAGCATCGGCAGCGCTTCCATCTGGAGGGGAAAGGAAGAAATGATTAGATTAATTATTATATACATACACTATGCACATACATACATACATACATACAATGTGGTAGCCCAAGCTGCTCTTAGGCTACCACTTAGTTTAGCATGTGTGAATTGTCTTACGAGGACTATAGAAGGCAGGCTTTAGGACCCTGGAGAAGTGTTCTGGGGACTAGACACATAGATATCTATATAAAGGCTAGATATCCTGCCTGCGTTTCTGGCCGACGGAGTCGAATGTGTGCACATTTCGGCCATTTTGAGGACAGTATAGCTCACTCCCCCTTAACATTGTGCTGGTAGTGGTACTTTTTAAATAACCAGAACTGGCTCAATTTTCAACCGATTTTCAAACGGGTTGGTTTGTTATAAACGTAAGATATTTGTTATGGCACTACATACTTATGAAGAATTATAAACATGGGTTTTTATATTAAAATAACATTGACAGGTCTCTGACAGGTCTCGTTTCAAGGGAGCGTTCAATAGAGCAGGCTGCACAAAATTATGGCATCTTCATTGGCAATAAAGTCAGCAATTTCCTGTCGAAATCATAATGTAAGATGTTTAACAAACCAACCCGATTGGAAATCATGTGCAACTTCAGTTTTATTATGTGCAACTTAAGTTATATTGAAAAGAAAGAACAATTATGCCTCGCCAATTGATGTAAAATGACTGATACACAATAGCCGTGATACACAATTAAGCTGCCCATTTCAAGCATCCAGAATTATTACTAAGGTAATGACGATTGTAAATCAAGTCATTTGTAAATCCGTCAACATTTCCGCGAGATAAGAGTTTAAACGATTGTGAAGATCACTGACGTTACCTAACGTACCACTGATCCCTCCCGGAAGCTATTCCGTCCTTAAAATGGCCTCCTGTGCGGACGTTCAAGAGACCGCCGTTGCACCCCCTTGACTAGGCAGGTCAGGCTTTCCCTAATTGGAAGCTCACCTGTAAATCGTTTGACTAGGTGCTGATCAGTGCTAATCTAGTCAAACGAGTCTTTTAAAGAGTCAGTAAGAAGCAGGACTAAAGAGAGAGACAGAGGGGAACGTGCCGGTTGCAAACCGGGGGGTTTACCCCGGTTTATGTTAATTTGATTACTTTTGATGTAATGTTTGAATGCTTGATGCACAAAGCTAACCTGTGATGTAATCGAGCTGTAATAACATAAACTACACTACAAAGCTGTGAAGATTTAATGCCATAGACAACACTACATAGCTGTAATGCCATAAACTACACTACAAAGCTGTTAAGATGTAATGCCATAAACAACACTACAAAGCTGTGAAGATTTAATGCCATAAACTACACTACAAAGCTGTAAATATGTAATGCCATAAACTACACTAGAAAGTTGTAAAGCTGTAATGCCATAAACTACACTACAAAGCTGTAAATATGTAATGCCATAAACTACACTAGAAAGATGTAAAGCTGTAATGCCATAAACTACAGAAGAAAGCTATAAAGTCGTAAAGTCGTGAAGCTGTATTGCCATAAACTACAGTCTAAAGCTGTGAAGCTGTAATGCCATAAACTACACTACAAAGCTTTGAAGCTGTAATGCCATAAACTACACTCTAAAGCTGTAAAGATGTAATGCCATAAACTACACTCTAAAGCTGTGAAGCTGTAATGCCATAAACTACACTCTAAAGCTGTGAAGCTGTAATGACATAAACTGCACTCTAAAGCTGTGAAAAAACATACAAGAAAACAAACAAGAAAACACAAACATGCATGAATAACAGTTTAATTACTTATTTGGTGAGCATTTCTAGGCAAAAAACTGTTTTGAAAAGCGTACCACAGGTAACGCATCTTGATATTGGTCAAAACTTAAAATCTCCTTAAAACGAAAAAAAAAAAGCAGTTTCACTTGGGCACCCCTTCTAATATCATTTGGTAGGGTAAAAGCTAGCTGTGTGCCAAATTTCATGCTTTTATCACCCCGGTCACGATCGACCCTAAATTGTGCACTAAGCAACCTGACTAAGGATGGCATCTTAGTTCTGCCTTACCTGGATGATTGGCTTCTGTATGCAGCGACCCCAGAGCAGGCAACAGCCAACGCCAACCACCTCATAACCATGTCACGGCCCTGGGCCTCAGGGTCAACTGGGAGAAAAGCTGTCTCGTCCCTGCCGAGACATTAAACTTTCTCGACATGCACTTGGATTCCAGGGCAATGCGTGCCACTCTCACCGAAAAGAGACTGGAAGCGATTCAGCCCTAGCGAGAGTCCGCACAGAGCACAGGACCCCATATATTCAACTATTGAGGCTTGCGGGGCTGCTCACGGCAGCAACCACGGTCATTCAGCTGGGGCTTCTGCACTTATTGCGCTACACCTGTCCCCGACAGTTGCAGCTCATGTCTACTCCGATGGCGGCAGGAGGACTTCCTACTGTCCGGAGTGAGTATGGGTCCACCTCCTGCACGCAGAGAGGTGGTTACAACGCATGGGCTGGAGGGTGTGCGGCAGCACCAAGGGGTGAGTGGTCATTGGGACCCTCACATGAGACGGTGCCATATCAACGTCCTGGAACTGCAAGCAGCCTTCCTGACTCTGAAACACTTCGAGCATGCCCTGGTGGGAAAGCATGTGTTAGTCAGGACCGACAACACCTCAGTGGTGTTCCACATCAATCATCAGGTCTCTCCCCTTCCTTCAGCTGGCACTGACATTTCTGACTTGGGCGGAGACACGTCTCCTGTCCCTACGTGCGAGACACATTCCTGGTCACCTCAACATCACAGCGGTCCCCGAGGGGGACCAAGGCCGGCAAATTGGCGGCTGCACAAAGAAATCGTGCAGCTAATCTGGAACACGTACGGTGCGGCAGCAGTGGACGTGTTTGCCTCGAAGCAAACCACACACTGCCCCCTGTGGTTTGCAGAACAGGTGGAGTCTCTTGGCAGGGATGCTCTGTCCCACTCTGGCCAGACCGCTTGCTTTATGCCTTCCCACCGATACTACTTATCAGGGCCCAGTTTCCAAATCGCTCGTAAGAGGATTCCTACGTTGCAGACGGGTTTCCCAACGCCACACTTAGCTTAAGTGTATCTTTCGTTGAGAGGAATTCTACGTGTGGTCAGGACCAGTAGTAACTTCACACTTAGCGATTTAATCCACCAGGGGCGTCGTTCGACCGTCGGAAGAAACGGGAATTAAAAAAAAAAAAACATGGCTACTTGAAGTGAGGAATATTTTACATGAATAAAGCTATCTACACAACTTTTTATATGTTTATAATGACTCGGTTTGATCGGAAATGTGCTACGCGACCAATGCAGAGTATGCAGCTCTTTACTGAAGCTTTCAAACAGTAGTTTGATGGCACATTTAGCGCTTATGCCACCACTCCATTGGCTTATATGGTAGCTTTATAGCTAGGTGGTTGTTTCGTGCCCTACACAGTTGTATACATATATATTTGCACGATGTATATTTTGCAACGATGTTTCTGTGTATAGCACATCATGAGAATGTCATTGTTTCACCTGCCTATTCCCATCAAAATAGAAAAAAAGAATATTGAGTATTTGAAAATAAAGATTAGGCTATACAAAACTAGTGCAGTGCCCGTAGGAATTATGCATTCTGTAGTGTAAGCAGACGTAGAGCTGTTGGGTAGTGTAATGGCAAGACATATTTGCACTCCACATAGGTACAGGTTACACTGAAGTATTATTGTGATGCATGTTTCCTTTTCATTAAGAAATGTGTTAATGGTAGCCTTTTTGAATTTGTTACCAACAAATAAAGTTTGAGATTATGTAGTGGATGCAGTTGAATATAGATGTCAACGTTGCTGTCTAAACTATAAACTAAATGTCATGAAGAAAGAAAGAAATAATTTTAAATGAAGTTATGGTTGAAATAGGATCACTTCTTTATTGTAAGGGTAAGTGTAGGGTAAGAATGGGCATGCAGTTGGACTCAAATGTAGGTTAATTTTATTGAATGTATGTAGCTGTTAAGGGTCGAGTAGATGAGCGGTTTGAGCTTGATGGAAAAAACTCTCAGGAGGACTTGGAGAAGTTGATTGTAAGGCTTGGAAACTTTTATTTTTCCAAGAAGAAGGCCCGCCAGGGCAAAAATAATAATAACAATATTATATAACAAAAAGAGCAAAAATAAATACTTTGTAGTAATACAAAATAATTGGGCATAATAGCCAAGACGAATAATAGCAAAAATGCACGGTTTTACCACTTTAGCTGGTTTAGAATTTCTATTACCAGAGAGAGCTCTTAGACCGACGTCTCTTCCTTAGCAGCTCTCCCGAACGAATGAAAGGACAGGCTTAAATTGGGCCTAAGCACGCCCCTACAATTGGTGCAAACCAAAACATTACATTGTACAGGGGTGTCCCAGGCACTTAAAACCCAGAAGCTTAAACAGCTTACAAACTAAATTCCATATGACTGGAAAAATGCACTATAATTATATACATTACGTTTGCTACTTGTGGTATACCCAACAACTTCTATAACAGCCTAAATAATATTAACGGGATTCAGGTTCACTTCCGGTTAACCTGGAAGTGAGGCGTCTTTTTAAAGCAGCGTATTTGCGCTGAACATTTTCACTAAAAACAAACAGCAGACGATACATTGAACAACGGTAAGACAAGCGATTTGCAATATTGAATTGATGCGAGACTTTAAACTAAATAAACAGAACATTTAACATGAGACATTGTATGTTGTGGTTATTTAAACGCTGGGTACAAATGTATTTAAACTCTAAAGGTGTACTGGTTGTAGAAAGCAATTGCAATGTGAATCACGGACGTTTAGCTGACGAATGACCAGGTTTAACAAACATATAAGCACCTACACATGTACACGGAAAACAAACATATAACACCCACGCAGTTCAAGTTGATACATGTACACGTAGGCAGTGTAATACGGCCGTGACGGTCGCCATGCGTCCCGTCACACACCCCCCTCCTTAAGCTGGAGCGTCCAAGTCATGGCGCGAAAGAAAGTCCGCAATCACATTGTCCTTGCCAGCCTTGTACCTTACAGTGAACTTGTAGGGCTGCAACGATAGGTGCCAACGTGTAATCCTCGAATTAAAATCTCTCATACGATGGAGCCACTGCAGGGCTCTGTGGTCCGTTTCAAGGACAAAGTCTTTGCCCACTAAATAGTATTTAAGAGTGTCTATGGCCCACTTAATGGCCAGAGCCTCTTTTTCCACCGTGGAGTAGCGAGTCTCGCGAGGGAACAGCTTGCGGCTCACATACTGTACAGGTCTTCTGTCCTCCCCCTCACCCTGCAACAATACTGCCCCCAGGCCAAGGCCTGAGGCGTCCGTCTGCACCGTAAATGGCAGGGAAAAGTCAGGGCTCTGGAGCACTGGTTCGAGACACATGCTCTCCTTTAAGTCCTGAAAAGCTGCCTCACACTCAGCAGTTAAGACCACCTTGTTGGGGCTGGCCTTGCGAGTGAGGTCTGACAGGGGTGCAGCCCTGCTTGAGAAGTTGGGGATGAACCGTCGGTACCAGCCGACTAACCCCAGGAATGACCTCACCCCCTTTTTAGTAGTAGGCGGCTGAGAATCGCGGATGGAATCCACCTTGCCGACCTGAGGTCGGATAGTGCCACTACCCAGGCTGTAGCCTAGGTAGCAAACCTCAGACCTGGCGAGTTGGCACTTGCTGGCGTTCACCACCAGCCCTGCTCGATGGATCCTCTGGAAGACATCACGAAGGTGGTTAAGATGCTCCTCCCAGGAGGAACTATGGATGATGACGTCGTCAATATAGGCCGCGGCGTGGTCCTCAGCGCCCCGCAGCACCTCATCCATGAGACGCTGGAAGCTAGCTGCGGCGCCGTGAAGGCCAAAGGGCATGACCCGGAAGTGGTATAGGCCTGATGGAGCGCGGAATGCGGTCAGCTCCTGTGCTCGGGGGGATAACGGTACCTGCCAGTACCCCTTACACAGGTCCAACGTACTGAGGAACTTTGCCCTCCCCAGACTCTCCACCATCTCGTCCACACGGGGCATGGGATAAGGGTCAAATGTGGAAATACTGTTAAGTTTAGAAAAGTCAATACAAAAGCGGAGTCCGCCATCTTTCTTGGGTACTAATACCACTGGACTGCACCACTCACTGTGTGAAGACTCGATCACCCCCATCTCCAGCATGTCCTGTACCTCTTTCTTCAGCGCCGGTATCAGACGCGCTGGAACCCTGGTAGCAGTCTGCCGGATGGGGCCTGGAGACGTGAGCTGGATGTCGTGGGTGATTACCTCGGTCTGTCCTGGCTGGTCTCGGAAAAGGCCTCTGGGGATGATGTGGAGCAGGTCCTCCTGCTGTTCAGGTGTCAGATGGGTGACAGAGGGGTAGGGAGACTCACCGCCCGCTGTAGGAAAGTACAGCTCCGCCGGTTCTTCCTCCTGTTCCACGGTCCGCGCCCACAGCTGGTTTTGGACCGCCGATGGACGGTCGTTCCATTTTTTTAGTAGGTTTACATGGTAGAGCTGCTTCGAACGACGTCTGTCTGGCATGGCAATTTCATAAGTTACCTCGCTGGCCTTGCGAAGCACCTCATATGGACCTTGCCACTTCGCCAACAGACTGCTCTCAGATGATGGCAGCAGCAGCAGCACTTTCTCTCCCGGATTGAAGGAGCGGCTACGTGCAGTCTGGTCGTACCATCTCTTTTGCCGTGTCTGAGCGTTGGCCAGGTGGTCATGGGCCATGGAGCTCAGCTGTTCCAGCTTGTCCCGCATCCTCAAGACATACCTCGCGATGTTTACAGGCTGTTGAGGAGCATCCCCCTCCCAGCTCTCACGGAGGATGTCAAGCGGGCCTCTCACCTCCCGCCCGTACAAGAGCTCGAAGGGGGAGAACCCGGTGGATGCCTGCGGTACTTCTCTGTAAGAGAAAAGCAGATAGGGGAGCCACTGATGCCAGTCAGCTCCTGTGTCAGACACAAATTTGCGCAGCATGGACTTCAGGGTTTGATTGAACCTCTCAACCAAGCCATCAGTCTGTGGATGGTAGGGTGTGGTTTTGATGCCCCGGATCCCTAACAGAGAGTACACCTGTTTTAACGATTTACTCGTGAAGTTGGTGCCCTGGTCTGTCAAGACCTCTTTGGGGATCCCCACACGGGAGAACAGTTGCACTAAGCAGTTGGCTACTTGCCTAGCTTTTATATTTCTGAGGGGGAAAGCCTCGGGGTAACGTGTTGCATAATCACAAATGACTAGGATATACCGGTGGCCTGCACTACTCCTTTCTAGGGGACCAACTACATCCATGGCTATGCGCCTGAAGGGCTCGTCAATAATGGGGAGACTGATGAGAGGGGCTTTCAAGCCTCTATGCGAGCGAGCAGACAACTGGCACTCTGGACATGACCGGCAGTACTCGGTTATGTCATTATGGAAACCAGGCCAATAAAACCTGTTCACAATCCTTTTCTCAGACTTTTCCTTGCCTAAGTGTCCTGCCCATGGAATGCTATGCCCAAGATGAAGCACTTTGGCTCTCAGGGCCTCTGGAACCACCAACTGTTCCTTATCTGCACTCTCCCTGTACAATTTGCCATTATGCATTACAAAACAAACACCCCCCTCCTTAATGACTTCCCTAGCCTCCTCTGGGGACTTAACAGATGCAAAGCTAGAGCTAAGGGTAGGGTCTTCCTGCTGAATTTTGCCAAAATCCGGCACAAGGACTTCACTGCCCTCTAGTGGTGGTACGGAAAAGCTCTCTGGCACAGCTGTACCAGCCACTCTAGCTCTACGCTTCTCCGCCTTAGACTTCTTAGGTTTGCCGCCTTGGCAACCATATGGTAATTCTTTCAAATAGTCAGGCTCTGTCTTCCTACCGGCCTGTGCCCTTGTTACCACAAAGCTAGCAGCTGTGCTAACATTCTGTAGTAACTCCGTTAACACTGGCACATCCTGGCCTAAAATCACTGGGTAGGGACACTTATCTAAGAGCCCTACGGTTAGCAAATACCTTTGCCCACTAATCTCAATGGGGACCTCACTAGTCTGATGCACCGACTCATCGCCATGGATGCAGCGGACCCTTACATTACCCACTGGCTGATAAGTCGACTTTAAACAGGACTTGAGAACAAAAGACTGGCTACTTCCAGAGTCAACCAGAGCCTGTAGTGTTTTGCCTCCTATCCTAACAGGGACAGTTACATCAGAGGCAGTAAATGCTGTGTGCCTACTAGGGCCAGAGCGAAAACATAGCCTCGATTCCGTGGCTTTCATCCCAGGACACTGAGGTCTAGTGTGGCCTTGCTGACCACAGTGGTGACATACTAGGACCTGAGCAGGACTAGCAGGAGTGGGCTTTACACTAGGGCTGGGTCTATAGGGGCTGTTAGAGGGCCTGAACACACGACCACTACTACCCACAGACTTACCGGCAGATGACTGGGCTGGGTGTTGAGGTCTTCTCCAGGAGTCGTGTGGGCCCAACTGGTAGCACCGTCTGGACTGTCGTGCAGCCACGAAGGTCTCCACCAGTTCTGCCGCTTCTGCTGAGGATTGGGGGGTGCGTTCCTTCACCCAAACCTGTAGTTCCTGGTTCAGCATCCCCAGGAACTGTTCCAGTATGAGCTGATCACATACCTGGTCCTTGGACTTTGTCTCTGGGTCAAGCCACTTCTCTAGGAGGTCCTTGAGTCTTTCTTGGAGCTCTTTCGCAGTCTCTCCCTCCATTATAGTCTGGGAGCGGAAACGCTGGCGATAGGTCTCTGAGTTGATCTCAAACTTTCTGAGAATGGCTTGCTTTACTTTTACATAGTCATAACTGTCCTCTATGTTCATCGCTACAAAAGCAGCTCTGGCTTTCCCTTTCAACAAGGGCAGTAAACACAATGCCCATGTATCCTGGGGCCACTGACTGGCTGCTGCGAGCCTTTCGAACGTTGTGAGGTAATGTTCGATATCTTCATCCTCTCCATATGGGGGCATTTTTGGGGTTTTCCACCCCGGATGGATGTTTGGAGCTCTGGCAAGGCCGATAACTGTGGAGTTCAGGGAGCTCTGTAGTCCGGACGCTGGTACTTGACCTGGGCGTGGATGTTGAGCTGGTACATCCTGAGGGAAACTTTGAGGCAGTAGTCCTTCTGTTGAAGAGGGGCGGGAGTTGGGCGGGTTTTCCAGTTGCAGCTCATCGAGTGACTGTCGCGCTGTCTGCACTGGAGCCGTCTCATCTCTCACCAGCCTCTGCAGTTGGTGAAATTGATGCTCCATGGATTTCCACCTCTGGTCATGCCGCTCTGCCTCTACGTCCATCTGTTCCTGCTGTCTCCGCTGACAGTCCACCACCGACTTCATAATTTGCTCCAGCCGATCGGTCCGATCTACGACCACTGGAGTTTGCGACCTGGACGATGCTGAAGATTTCGCCCTTGTTCCAGTGTCTCTTGCAGAGGTAGCCCTATGAGGTGCCGTACCTCCCTTTCTTGTCTCCATCTCTACTCCCTGAGAGTCGCTCTTGGTCACTGGTATCCCTTTTTCGCTGCCACCAAATGTTAAGGGTCGAGTAGATGAGCGGTTTGAGCTTGATGGAAAAAACTCTCAGGAGGACTTGGAGAAGTTGATTGTAAGGCTTGGAAACTTTTAATTTTCCAAGAAGAAGGCCCGCCAGGGCAAAAATAATAATAACAATATTATATAACAAAAAGAGCAAAAATAAATACTTTGTAGTAATACAAAATAATTGGGCATAATAGCCAAGACGAATAATAGCAAAAATGCACGGTTTTACCACTTTAGCTGGTTCAGAATTTCTATTACCAGAGAGAGCTCTTAGACCGACGTCTCTTCCTTAGCAGCTCTCCCGAACGAATGAAAGGACAGGCTTAAATTGGGCCTAAGCACGCCCCTACAATTGGTGCAAACCAAAACATTACATTGTACAGGGGTGTCCCAGGCACTTAAAACCCAGAAGCTTAAACAGCTTACAAACTAAATTCCATATGACTGGAAAAATGCACTATAATTATATACATTACGTTTGCTACTTGTGGTATACCCAACAACTTCTATAACAGCCTAAATAATATTAACGGGATTCAGGTTCACTTCCGGTTAACCTGGAAGTGAGGCGTCTTTTTAAAGCAGCGTATTTGCGCTGAACATTTTCACTAAAAACAAACAGCAGACGATACATTGAACAACGGTAAGACAAGCGATTTGCAATATTGAATTGATGCGAGACTTTAAACTAAATAAACAGAACATTTAACATGAGACATTGTATGTTGTGGTTATTTAAACGCTGGGTACAAATGTATTTAAACTCTAAAGGTGTACTGGTTGTAGAAAGCAATTGCAATGTGAATCACGGACGTTTAGCTGACGAATGACCAGGTTTAACAAACATATAAGCACCTACACATGTACACGGAAAACAAACATATAACACCCACGCAGTTCAAGTTGATACATGTACACGTAGGCAGTGTAATACGGCCGTGACGGTCGCCATGCGTCCCGTCACAGTAGCCTACTGTACTGTATCACTTCGATGATGGTAGCTTTGACAGCCCACTCTCAGACAGATGTAATAAATGTCCTTACAATGGGAACACAGTTTAACTCTGCTGGAAATGGCGTTACTATCCCCGCCCCGAATTCTGTGCGCAGTGTACGTTCGATGCACACATAGGCTAGCTAATTTCACAGCAATTAACGTAAACAGGTTAACGTGGCGTAAACAGCTCCTAAGAGCTACTTAAGAACTCGTGCACGTCGCGCTCGTGCACCTGACTTTAAGTTGATGGTTGGGAAACCCTCGTAAGTAGAAAGAGTTCGGCCGTCAACGATGTCGCGAAAATCCACGTAGAACGTTAAGATACATCGTTATCGGGAAACGAGGCCCTGGGCAGTGCTCAGTCGGGTTAGGGAAATGGGCCACAGAGTGCTTTTGATCGCTCCCAGCATGCCGAGCATGCCATGGTTTCACTTGTTGCTGACTCTAACAGTGGGGCCACCCAGTCCACTTCCCTCGAGGAAGGACTTACTGTCGCAGATGGAGGGCTCCCTGTGGCACCCTGGCCCTGACAGGCTGAAACTTTGGGTTTGGCCACTGGGGGGAACCAAAGTGTCATGGGCTGTTCAGAGGGGGTTAAACACACTGTTCTGAATGCCCGTGCTCAGTCCACAAGAGCAATGTATGCAAACAGATAGAAACTTTTCACTGCTTGGTGTAATACTCACAGCCTAGATCCGTCTGGGTGTCCTGTGACAGCAGTACTTGAGTTCCTCCAACTTCTCCTCGATGAGGGACGCTCCCAGCTACACTGAAAGTATATGTTGCAGCATTTTCAGCCCATAGGGCACCTGTGGAGGGAGTTTCCTTAGGTGCTCACAAATAAATGGTGGCTTTCTTGAAAGGCGCCCAGCGTTTACACCCACGGCCAAGAGTTGTTTCTGCCCCTTGGGACTTGCACATTGTCCTTGACGGTTTATGTTTACCACCGTTTGAACCACTGGAACATGCTGAAATCAAGTGGCTCTCATTTAAGACCATGTTCTTGCTGACAATCACATCTGCCAAAAGAGTTGGGGAACTCCACGCCCTCTCAGTGACTGCTCAATGTGGGGGCCAAATGACAACCAGGTTACCATGTGGCCTAACCCTTGTTTTCTGCCTAAAGTGCAGTCCCCGCAATTTGCTAATCAGCCTATCACTTTGGCTGCTTTTTGTTTCGGATGAGGGTTCACGCTTACGATTGTGCCCAGTACGTGCTTTAAGACGGTACGTCTCAGCGACTGCTCAGTGGCGCACAACAGACCAACTATTTGTCCGTTTTGAGGTGCCAGTCTATACGTGCCCACGGCAACCTCTTGAGCAGCCTTGAAGGGTATAACTCTTGCCGACATCTGTTCCGTGCCAACGTGGTCCTCACCCTCCACATTTTCAAGGTTTTACAGGTTGAATCTGGTTTTCCTTCCTCCGGTGTTTGCAGCAGTGCTCCCTAGTGATGCCTAGGTACATGTTGCATTAAATTAACCAAAATGACTGAAGTGTTTTTATTCCTCGTGACTTAGTGGTATAAATCTTCCACTATGTTAAACTGCCTCTGGCGGTCTGGAACTATGAAATAGAACGCTGGTTACGTATGTAATCATGGTTCTATGAATAGTGGAAGACTGCCACTGCCTTGGTCACTCGGAATGGCGAGAATGACCTTGGTGAAAAATCATGACGCAGGTGTAGGCTCTATACCTTTAGGGCGTCACGTGTCATGAGATGACAATCAATCAATAAGTTCTCGTAGCCAATGCGCAGGCACATGATGTCTTCCACTATGTTAAACTGCCTCTGGTGGTCTTCCACTATGCATAGAACCACGGTTACATACGTAACCAGCGGTTTAAATAGTCAGGGTAATAATTGGGCACAGGTGAGGAGCAGCACAGGTGGAAACAGAACAAAGACAGGACAAGGGGCGGAGCACATGGTAGCACATGGCAACAACACAGGCACATGGCTACCAAAACAAAAACACATGGCATGTCAAAACAGAAACAGATTCCAAATACTGACAGAAATGTTTTCTTTACCTGAGGAAAAGTGAATTCGTAGAATGCCTCTGTTGCCACAACACAACAGATAATTATGATGAGGGCAAATGACTCTCCCCTTGATGCTGCCATGACTGTCCACAAGAGAAAACAGAAAATACCTTAATTTTTAAAAACGTATTAAATAATGTATATCTTAATTGTTTGTTTTTGTTATGTTACATTACATTTACAATTATCTGATTTGCTGGGATTTTAAAATGTTATGTATCTTCCTGAAGTTTGTTAGTATTTGTTGTGCCTCATAATATACATAGTTTCAGATGCCGTAGTGAGTAAAAAGGGAAGGTAACACACCATGACGTTAATTCTTAATTATAAGGAGTAGCCTAATAACTAGTTGTATTATTGACATGTTTCAAGCAACCCATTTTCCATGTTATACGCTTTGTATTTATTTTAACTATTGAATAGATGTCCAAATTAATGTGGTAAATTAAATCAGAACAGAAAGAAGATCATGATGAGCATTCCAATTTATTTCACATTTAGCTTTCCAATTAATTTAACATTTATGGATTCTGTTTTTATAGGCTAGCTCATTAAAGTCTCTTTTTCTTGAGACAGACAGTAGATTGAACTGACCTGTGATAACTGATGCTGTAATCCTTTAGGAAGAAAGTTGTCTCTTTGAAGAAAATGTATATGGCTGGTGGGCTTTGATGTCTGCTATCAAACAAACCCAGAGAGGCGCTGAAGCTTCCGATAGGTTATGCCTTCCTCGTACAACAATTTGATTAGCTAATTAGCTCAGACTGAAGCTTCACGTTGAACGTATAAGGATAAAATCCGTTTCCCCCCCACATGTCTAATAGGAATGAAAAGCGGTCTGATTTTATGAATTGCATTAATCAATAAACTAAAGTGGCCTTAGATACTGTATATATAAGACAAAGTTCCATTAACGATTTTTCCGGTTTGGTTACAAAAAGTGCCATGTTTAAGGAAATCTGTTATGTATATCAAGTTTTTAATGTATTGTTTTTCGGTAAAGGTGGTTAAAGAAAATCCTGGAACAATAATGCTGACGACTGCCAATATGCCATGAAAGCAAGATCATCTTCTCCAAATACCATTTAAAAATCTAGCTTCTCTTTTAATAATAATAAAAGCTGAGATGAGCTGTGCCCCTTTGCTATTCTTCACACAGAACACACATGTACAAGGACACGATCTAGAGGTTCTCCAGAAGATTAATTATCATTTGGATCATACTTATGAAAAAAGACAAACTAAATGAAAAATGAAAGACTTTAAATGAAAAAAAACAATGACACAATGAAGAACAATGATGTCATTAAAGCTGACAACAGTCAAATATCCAACATGTTAATCAAAGAGAATTTATTGTAGTAGTTGTGAAGACTTCATAAATAAACACATCAAATAACTAGTCAAAGAACCAAAGAAGTTAGATAGGTAAATTCTCTTCATATCCCATTACCAAGCAATTTTTATTTGTCCTACCTTGCCGCTCTTCTGGATGACACGCTTTCTTCATGCTTCAAGAACATTCTTGCACTAATGTACCAACAATATTCCCCCACCCATGAATGGGATGTGTTCATCGTTCATCTGTCTGTTGTGGGAAGGGTTGTCACAGCCACCCAATATTCTGCCGTGTCTCTCATCTGAAGGTTCTCTGATCATTGTCTGTAACAAAACAGTTTTCTTCAGATGCAGGTTAATTCGTGAGTCATGAGTAGTGTATTGTTTGAAAAAGGCTGACGATCGGTTGCCCCACTATATATTCATGTATGAATTGTTAGAGATTTACTGTATGTTGAATAGATTGAATAGATTGAATAGATTCCCTCAGTCTATATTTTAATAAACATTTACTGCTTTCATGGTCTACAGGGGTATGCTGTGACCTTCCATCATAAGTGTTGACATACTATATCACCGCAACCGGTCACCAAATAATTGCTCATGGCTCTTGTCAGTGCCTAAGTGATGCAGAAAGATAAGATAGACATTTGTTTAAACTACCTAGCGTAGACTTTCAGCTTCAGCAAACATTTAACCATGTCAGGTCTAAAATACTCACACACAGTACTTATTAAAGACTAAATCATTGAATTGCTTTAACCAATCATTTCATGAAAACCCTACGATGCGATCAGATTACATTTATATAGACCCTGCTTTCTCGAGGCCTCTACTTAAGTCAGATCTCGAGAAAATGACATTATTCATCTGATATGCGGGAAAAACTATACATAATAAAGACAGCTAGTAACCCCCTATAGGTGGGACAGCCAATGTTGTGGCGGAAGATACCGCTGAAGGTGCGTTTCAATGATAAAGTCGTTGTTGACCGACAGTGGTACGCTGGACCGTTGGCTGAAATACTGACCTACCCACAACTGTGTCAAAACCGTAATAGCTGCATCGCAAATAGCCACTTCCATCTTGCAAACTACAAAGATACATAACCACAACATGCACAGAATCCCTTTGAAGTCCAGAAGTTTGAGTCTGGGGAATCACACAAGAATGGAGTAGGGCTGTGATTTTCCTTTAAATGATAAAAACCCTGATTAGAGGTGTGCACGACTGCACACAATCATTGAAGTATTTGCAGGGGTTGAACGCATGGCTACGGTAAATATGAACTGTATCAGAAAAGCGGTCAAATTCATTCTTCTGAATGTGTATAGAGCCATCTCTACCAAAATGAATACATCCCTATAGACATTGGTTTCTGTGCCACCTCCATGTGAGGTTTCTCAGCCTGTCCACGCCATACAAATTGTTGGTCTCTGCCATTGCTTTCATGGACCACTGGGCATTGTCAACATTCATTATAAAGGCAAAAGTCTGGTATTAAGCAGCAGTCGCATGGTGCGCAGTGTTTACAGTGACACCTACAACGACAATACGGGTCTTCTGCTTAGACAGTGGCGCCGCTAACCACTGATCCATCAGGCCTACATGCATCAGATACATTATTTTCCATCATGACAGATATCTCTTTTTAGGTGACAATAGACTTCTTTGTCTGGTTTGATAATTTCTCAGAGGTTCTTTTTCTACATTTACGTACCTCAGCAAATTTGATCTGTGGCTTCTGTTTTGTATTTCGCTGACAGCTGCCTTTATGTGATCTGATGTCTGCACAAAAGCAGAACAGTCACCTTTTTCACATACACTGAAGCACTCCACACACCCAGTGTGGAAATCACCAACAACATTAACAAGACCGTAATTATCTTCAAAATGTGGACCCAAGAGGCCTACTCTGTGTGGCTTAAGAGAGAGAAGAAGAGATCATCTTGAAATGCGAGGTGATTCAGGTCATTCAAACCTGGTGACTAAGAATTGACATCTTCTAGGGACTGCACTGACTTGCCCTCAGCATGAACGACAAAGTGTCACCACTATCATATTCTCTCCAACATAAACAACCTTTTGTGGAAACTGCTCCGACACACTACATTTCTCCTCAGGTCATGATGGTATATTACTTTTGTTTTGATGTGCACAATGTTTGTAAGTAATCCACTGCCTTCCTTACAGGTCCACACATAACTTTATTTATCAATCAAAAATATTAAACTAGAAGTCCAATGAAACCCCACAGGAGTTTTGATAATATATCATAATCATAACCATAACCATCTGTTTCTTAGAGAAAACTTCAATATGATGCCAAGGAAGAGGTGGACCTGGAAAGACTTGAGATAGCATAAGAGTAAAATGTTTCTTACCAAAAGTGTACCTTTTTGAATCAGGGCATTGACGGTCTGCCCTCTCACAGGATACCTGCCGTATAACTAAAATACCACTAAACAATACACATACATACATACAGTACATACAACCAAAACACAAAACCAAACAGCACAGTAAACTAATACACAGTCAAAAATAAACAAAAAGAAAATAAGCAACAGAAGAACAATTTAAGCAAGACAAACACAAGCCCTTAGGCTATATGAACCAACAGACAGAAACAAACCTTCAGACAGGGAATAGGGGACTAATGAACACGTTAAACTACACAGAGAGGCCATTAGGCTACACAGCACAATAGCGAATTCAGTACACCAAAACGGAACCAAAACAAACCTGCAGAGACAAGACAAGACAAGACAGCAGCTCATGTGGCGAATCCAGCCCTCCTCTAGGCTGGTGTGGTAGAAAACATGTGAATGAAAACTCAATAATCTGTGCGTAAAGAAAATCAACAGTCAGTATAACCGCAATGACAGTCTGACAAACTTTTAAAACTACTAAACTTCTAAAAATGATTTACACAATTTAAATAAATTAATTCGATTATGTGCAGTTTATGTGTAAATGTGTATCAAGGAATCAGCCCATATTCTCCCACATGGGTTACTTTCTAGCATACCAGGAGCCTCCTGTTGGGCCTCTGCCCAACTGCCCTCTGTAGTGGGAGGACGGGAGTATTGTGATGAATTACTGTTTTTTTTATAATACTGTAATGCTTTGTTTCTTAAATAAAAAGAAAGAAAGATCTAACTGTATACCCACTGTAATATGGAGACACTGGCTGGCGAGGGAGCTCGTAACCTTCCTACATAATAACGCCATAAGAGAAACAGGAATTAGTGAATCTAACTCACTACACATGTACACGATACATAGAAACATGAGATGGTACATACATGTTCATACATAATTGATTGTGGATAAGAGGGGGAATGAGTATTTAAGTATTGTATAACAGCGTAGTGGGTATACAGTGTGCTCATAAGATTAACACTCTAAGGTCCAAGGCCTTTTAGACTTTTCTAAGTTGACTGACATGCCTTGATGTTTTTGTACATTTTGCTTAACTAAAAACATTGATGCACAAATGGAATATATGATTCTATTCTAGAAGACCTCAGCAATAATATTAGAAAAGGTTGCAATGTTTCCGTGGTTGTTCTTTTTATGTCTCTAAGACGAAAACTAAAAAAAAAAAATATCCCGGACGAGGGATATAGACCTTTTAGTGTTAAGTAGAGCAATGAAACAGAAAACTATGTTGATGGTGGAAAATATTTACATTATGGGTAAATAGACCAGAGTATATAGATGTATCATGAGCGGAGTAGAATTAATACATTACAGTGTGGTGGTGCGGATAGGTAGATGGTGCAGCACCGGGTTTTTGCAATTAGGTCAGGTGGAGAGACTAGAGCAGCATCTCACAAGGGAGACAATCTAGACTAGGAGGAGAAGAACATAGACAAAGTGAGTGGACAGAGCACAGCTGCCTAATATGTGTATACGTACTTTATGGTTATGATGATGAACAATGTTTTCACAGCCATCTACATTAGTGGGCAAAGGTCACACTAAAAGAGAGAATTTTTTTTTAGTAAACATACATTTTATAAACAGATAAAGTGATATATTTAGGTAAACAATTAACAGTAGGTTATATGGCCACTTTATCGGTATAATAAATAGAAAATAATAAATAAATAGCATAATGTGATATAGAGGAAGATGAAGAGGGAGAGACGGCCTGGCATGGTGTGTGGTTATTTTGTTGATGTTTTGTTTTGTTGAATTATGGTTGGCTGCAATGACGCATGAGAGTTTTAGCACAAGATTATTCATATTGGTACTTTTATTTATGTTTAGTTTTGATCAAATATGTTAATTTATTTTGGCTGACATGGTGCATGGGTTTTTTAATTATACAAGGATATAATGGGTGGCAGGATACAGCAACAGTGCACATCTATCTTGGGACAGTCGCAACACGCACTGCATGCTGTATCTGGGATCTGTAAAGGCTCTTCTCCACAGCACAACGCACGCTGTCTGTAGACCACTACTGCTAAACACAACAACATGGCTGTCATGAATATGTTGTGACCAGTGCCGGTATTGCCGGTAAAAATGTATTTTTCATGACTATAGGATGCACTACAGAAGAATGTCTTTAGTGTTGATTACTACTAAGGGCACAAATAAATGCAGAGGACTCCTTTGACCTCTTTGGTGGAGTAGAAGCATCATCCACTTCAAGGGGGTTGTCTTCCTGCTGTACAGGCACAGTCTCCGTCACCATCATATTCTTGCTATTGACTTATACGAATATTCAGGAATAAACAATTAGAAACTCCAGTCACTGAGGAATTCAATGTTTTAATATTGTAATATTTACAATATTGATGACAAGGAAAAAGATTCAGAATGTATAATAAAATATTGCATGCAGAGGCGCAATGATGCTCTTCAGATGCGCTTCAGACATTGCGTTTCAGATATTACCAGTGTGGCTGCCTTCAGAGGCTCAAGCACTTTCACCACTTCTTCTGCAACCATTATATAAACCTCTGTCAGCGTGCAGAGATCGCTTTCATTCCTGCGCACTTCAGGTGACATCAGAGCTGCCAATATCACTGGTTGCTGCTCCAGGAAGAATTCCAACTAGCTGGGTACATTAAAGATGAAGACTTGACTGAAGAGTTAAACCTCTAACTGATCATTTCTCCCATTTGCCCTCCTTTATGCTAGCCCATTTCAACTATCACTGTTCATGCATAGTCCTGAGTGCTCTTCTAATAGTTTCTCCCATTTGCCCTCCTTTATGCTAGCCCATTTCAACTATCACTGTTCATGCATAGTCCTGAGTGCTCTTCTAATAGTTTCTCCCATTTGCCCTCCTTTATGCTAGCCCATTTCAACTATCACTGTTCATGCATAGTCCTGAGTGCTCTTCTAATAGTTTCTCCCATTTGCCCTCCTTTATGCTAGCCCATTTCAACTATCACTGTTCATGCATAGTGCTGAGTGCTCTTCTAATAGTTTCTCCCATTTGCCCTCCTTTATGCTAGCCCATTTCAACTATCACTGCTCATGCATAGTCCTGAGTGCTCTTCTAATAGTTTCTCCCATTTGCCCTCCTTTATGCTAGCCCATTTCAACTATCACTGTTCATGCATAGTCCTGAGTGCTCTTCTAATAGTTTCTCCCATTTGCCCTCCTTTATGCTAGCCCATTTCAACTATCACTGTTCATGCATAGTCCTGAGTGCTCTTCTAATAGTTTCTCCCATTTGCCCTCCTTTATGCTAGCCCATTTCAACTATCACTGTTCATGCATAGTGCTGAGTGCTCTTCTAATAGTTTCTCCCATTTGCCCTCCTTTATGCTAGCCCATTTCAACTATCACTGCTCATGCATAGTCCTGAGTGCTCTTCTAATAGTTTCTCCCATTTGCCCTCCTTTATGCTAGCCCATTTCAACTATCACTGCTCATGCATAGTCCTGAGTGCTCTTCTAATAGTTTCTCCCATTTGCCCTCCTTTATGCTAGCCCATTTCAACTATCACTGCTCATGCATAGTCCTGAGTGCTCTTCTAATAGTTTCTCCCATTTGCCCTCCTTTATGCTTGCCCATTTCAACTATCACTGTTCATGCATAGTCCTGAGTGCTCTTCTAATAGTTTCTCCCATTTGCCCTCCTTTATGCTAGCCCATTTCAACTATCACTGTTCATGCATACAGGAGTGCTCTTCTAATAGTTTCTCGGCATTTGTGTACTGTGGTGGAATGTGAGCAGACCTGTATTGGCTTGTTTCTACAACCCGAAAAGTTGGGACGTTTTTTAAATAAAATGAATATTAAAAGACTTTCCAATCCCATGAGCCCATTTTTTATTCACAACATAACATAGATAGCATAACAAATGTTTAAACGGAGACATTTTACACTTTTATACTTTTATCCACTAAATGAGCTCATTTCAAATTTGATGCCTGCTACAGGTCAAGTTGGCACGGGTATCAGGTCTGAAACATGATTTGTTATAAAAGGGATGTCTAAGATAGGCAGAGTCTCTCAGAAGTAAAGATGGGCAGAGGCTCTCCAATCTGCGAAAGAGTGCGTAAAAAGATTGTGGGCTTCTTTTAAACTAATGTTCGATCTCACAATCTGTCGTACCATCTGCAGATGCCTACTAAAGCTCTACCATGCATAAAGGAAGCCATACGTGAACATGGTCCAAGTGGAACAGTGTTCTATGGTCTGACAAGTCCAAATTTGACATTCTTGTTGGAAATCACAGACACTGTGTCCTCCAGGCAAAAGAGGAGGGAGACCTTCCATTTATCCTAACTTTCCCGGAATTCGGTTGTATTTTATTTTTGGGTGGTACTCTCTGGATTGATAACACGTTAAGTTTACATGCAAATGATTTATTTAAAGGTGAAAATGTCTGTTAAAAGTGCATCATTCTTTGCAGGTGGTCTGCCTGGTCTGGTCTGTAGGGATAAGTGTATTTTGCACAACGCCAGGCATGCTCATGATGCAAGGTTTAAAATGTGTCGTCATGGCTTATTGAAGAGTGAAGGCTACTTAAGTGATACAACTAGTATTACTGTAGTGAAACATTAAATACACACAATAAAATTGAAGCAATGGCATTAAAGTTGTACTAAAGAATAACAATCAGTGCTGCAAGTGGACTACAGTGCAGTTAAAACCTAAGAACTCACTCCTACAGAAAACAAGCTTATGGAGGATAGATTCTCCTCTACATGCAGGTGCTTTGGTCCAGTTCTGTTTTTTATTCAAACTTGCCTCCTGTGTTGCTCACTTTGTGTTTCATCTTACATGCTGGGTTGAACAGAATTTCATTATGGTCACAGGTTGCACACAGAGATTATTTAATTTAATTTCAAAACCTTACCAGCATTCCTTTTACCATGTGAATTTACATCCAAAAATCATTGAATAAAAGCGTCTGAAACCTCACCTTACCTTACCTTTCGAACATTCCTTCAATAAGGCTCTAACATAGAGTTATTACTGCCCTCTACTGTCCATTCAGATGTTACTGATTACTGCAACCGACAGCATTTCTGTGTGCATGACAAAGAGCTGTCAAGGTCTTTGCTATACTGTGCAGAGGCATTTTTACAGCCATGATCAAATATTTTCATATCAGCACTGATATTGTACCATTAAGGTATGAGTGAAGAGTTAATACTACAGATCATAAAAGTTAACAATAATGATAAACAAGACAACAGCATTTAATATTAGAGACAAATCGATAAATTCATATAATTACATTACATTGTTCGTCATAGCACTTCTTTCCTGAACCCATTTAAAGGGAGGGTTTGCAATTTTCCAACTGGGCCCTAATTTATTATTATTGGGTACGGACTTTTACTAGGGACAACTAACAATCAAAATCAGTCCAGTTTCTTATTGAGGTAAACATATGCATGGTCTGAAAATAAGGCCCAGTTTGAAAAATCCCAAAGTTACCCATTATCTTTAAACTTTAGTCTCTACTCTCAGCTTTCTAATTGAAAAAAAAGGAAACATTTAAAACAATGATGCTACATCTTACTCATATTTGCCAAGAACTCAGAACTTATTATTTTAGTTTGAAGGTTAACGATAGCCAATAGCACCAATAAATGCGCATGTTAATGAAGGTCTCAATTTACCAGTGGGACTTTTTTGGGTTAAGATTTTCCGCATAGATAGGTGGCATAATTCAATATACTCTCTCCGTTTTCAAAACTACATTATCCATAGAGTTTAAGGTATTCAATTATGAGGAACTGACAGAAGTATCTGAAGAGATGGAGTTGGTGATGTTGTAGCCTCCTGCAAGAACAAAAATGAAGAAAACTGATAAAACTAAAACTCAATTAATAATAATGATAACAACAATTATAATTAATCTAATAAAAATAATAAACAATCAATCAATAAAAGGTGCTCTCTTACTTCTCCTTCTAATCATGCCTAAACCATTAGAAGGTGAGACTCCTCCACTTGTGCTCTACAACAGACAGAATGTAAAACAAATAGACATTATTTCAAAACAAAAAACCTTCTGCAGAAACAGATACATCACAGAACAATTCCATTATGAGCCTTTAGGGCACAGTGTAATGATTGGTGATGTGGTTCAGAATATTTTTTGGGAAAACACTCAGTATGTCACTTTGTCTTGAACAAGTATTTAATCAATGGTGAGTTATGTAAGGGATAATGTAATGCGCAGCGGAGGGGTGTTGTTTCGTCCTGAAGGGATTTATTTTTGGATAATGACCGACGGACAATACATTATCCTGCTTATTATACGGTTACCTGCCAAAAACAACGGAAGACATTCCTCCAAAATACCTCTTTTTAATGATTTAGTTGCCGTTTCGTGATTTCTGCTAAGAAATAAATAGTTCTTGAAAGATGTGAATTAGAAGCACAAAACCCGTTGCCAATGACAGCGGTCATTATCTTTTCGCAGCTGTGAATTATCAGGAAATATTCACCGGCGAATGTTGGGATGGCCCATTCAAATCAACGGTACTTTTTGGAACATTCTGAAGAGCCGTATAATAAAGTGGATTATTATGTTTATATATTTGTTTCTTATAAAAACAGGGTGTTTATATTAGCCTGCTATAACCAGACCCAAATTCACTTTGTGAATAGAAAGGGTCTGGCCACGCTCCACTGGGGATTGCTTCCAGTCATTGCATCCTAATGTGCGTAGGAGTTCATTTTTGAAACCACTGGACCAGCTTTTAACCAATCTGCATGGACCTCCGTCAGATTCATATTCTTCCTACTTTGCCACTAACAGTGCAAATTGATATATTCTTGCTTCGGCTTGAATTCTTCAATTCTTCTCTGTTTTCTATCATTGCTACTACTGTTTGTATCGTTTCGTCTAGCTCTTGCACTGCAACCATTGTTGAAACTACATTAGCAACTACATTTCAACATCATCACACTTATTCAGCCCCACTGGTCACTGATTTAAGGCCACTAAAAATGGCCCTGTTTCCTGTTGCAAACAGAGTTTCCAGACTATAATCACAGCCAAAAGGAAACTGGTCTGAGAGCAATAGGCAGGTGGGGCCAGGCAGATTATGTTAATAAAGTGGAAAATCTATACAACATTTTTTATGGAGGTAATTTCCAAACACTGTTAATGACTAAAATAATATAATAATCAAGAGCCTATTATTACCTTATATGAATCATGTACTTATGTAAGCGGGAACAGGGCTTTTCTGTGTTTCTGCGTGTGTGTAACTTAGATTATTAGGTGCCACCTAGTCTGCATATCTACAAGAGTATGTTTAGAACAGAGGTGATAGGCTTCTTCCGAACTGGCAAAACTTCCATCCTTGCCTCGGACATCAGAGATCCACCACGTGGTTATCCCTGCTGAAAAACTAAACTTCTGTCTATGTAAACCTTGTGCGATGTGTTTGTTCTTGCTTCACTTTCAGTCTTGTGCTAGGAGTGAGCCCGATTGTAATTGTTGTTTGTCTAATCAATATACTTATATGCAGCTCCGGAGTCCTGAGGTAACTAGGGTGAATTCTCACTTATCAATGCTGATCATAAACTATACATTTAAGTTGTGTAACACTTGTGTGACACTCTTTTGTATCATCCTTGTTCACTGTTCATTCTTGGCCACTGCTTTTTGTTTGTTGTATGCTGTATATAGTATGCTTACTCTTGTTTGTCCAGATCTGGAGCTTGAGATCAGTGTTCTTCTGGCTCGAACCTAGACATAGAAGCGGCCAACATGTAAATTATTTAGCATAATTTTGGTCTTACAAGTCTAACTTCCTGTAGAAAAAAAACGAAGACACTTCATGGATGTGTGCTTAGCTTATTTATACTGTCCAGCTGTCATACAAAGATGTACAGTAGGTGTTCAATAAAGATTTAGTTAATTATTTGACTGTTATTTTATGTGGCCCTTTGCTCTCAGAATTAATTTGTTTCTGAACAAACAAGCAAACAAATAAAGGCACATACAGAGCTGTTATATTCCAGGAGGAAGATCTGAGTGACTTTAGTGACTATACATACCTTACTATCCAAGTTGGTCCCAAACACCAAAATGAAGAAACCCTTTTAAAGAGAAAAACACATGAGAGAATATATACAACAAATACAACGTACAGAACAATTTTAAAAGTGAATTCAGTTGATATAATTTATGGTAATTCAAATACATACCTGCAAAGAATTCTGGAATGCAAAAACAACATGCAGTCCAAAATTATCCGGTTCAATCAAGATGCCAATGCCAAATCCCCAGGGCCTCGTTTCCCGATAACGATGTATCTTAACGTTCTACGTGGATTTTCGCGACATCGTTGACGGCCGAACTCTTTCTACTTACGAGGGTTTCCCAACCATCAACTTAAAGTCAGGTGCACGAGCGCGACGTGCACGAGTTCTTAAGTAGCTCTTAGGGTGGAGCTGTCCATCACAGTAGTTCTGAAACAACAGCAATCGATGCCAGAAGGGTCGATTTTGAATGAAGTTCCAATATAACAAGTCTCGACATAAGAACAATACCTCAATAATTATATAAAGGCTAGAAAAGATCAAATAAAAACATCACTCAGGGCATAAGCCGCCATAATATGTGACTTAATTCAGATATTTATTGAAAAACAACTACAAAAGGGCGCGTGCTGAATGAATTATTTAAAAACGCGCTCAGATGAACTAGAAAACAGACTATGAATACAAGAAGACCCAAAAGGTAATTGACAAACGCCCACACTTAGGCTTGCCTAGTTGTTCACCTGTGTGATCACTGATTGCAGGTGATTCCAATGTATTGATTATGGACTAGGATTGGCTGATGCATCTTATATTAGGACCTGTGGGTAGTTGTCCGTATGAAAAGATGGATGCTAGAAGAAAAAGACGTGCGGCGTCGTTTGCAAGGGAGGAAATACAAGTACTCCTTGACGAGGTGGAAGAAAATAGGAGCATACTATTCGGCCGCTTTAAAGGGACCGTGTCCAACAAAGCAAAGACTGCTGTCTGGATAGCCACCGCTGAAAAAATGGCTGCTTCCAGCTCCTCCTGCCCAGTCAGAACGTGGACAGACGTGAGGAAGAAATGGCAAGACCTCTCCAGCACCACCAAGACCAGAGGGGCGGTTGTGCGGAGGGAGGCAGTGAAGACTGGTGGTGGCCCCAACACCGTGCTCCCCCTCACCACTGAGGAAAACAGGGTGCTGGCCATCATCGGCCACACTGCCTCCGAAGGGATCCCGGGGGGCATAGATCTGAGGGCGGGGCCTTCCACCTCCCAGCCCCCCGGGGCCTCATCCCCAGTCCTGACGTCCGATGCCTCCTCGCCAACCCACAGAGCCACGCTCACCACATGTGACTTAATTCAGATATTGATTGAAAAACAACTACAAAAGGGCGCGTGCTGAATGAATTACCCAGCTCCCTCCCGACTCGCATCAGACCTCGGACGACAGGTGGCAGGGGGCAGAGTCGCGACTGGCGCTGCACCTGCAGCAAAGGTCTGCTGCAAGTGGAGAGGGAGAGGGCGCAGATAGAGAGGGAGAGGTTGGAGGTGGAAAGGGTGAAGGTGGTGTCTCTGCGGGGAGTGGAGGAGGGGCTGGGGGGAGTGGAGGCGCAGCTGGAGCGCTCCCAAAACTTCGCGCAGGAGTGGCTGGTTATAATGAGGGCCCAACTCTCTATCCAGCAGAGGCAGCTGCTGCTGCAGGAGGAGCAGTCCGCGAGGCCCTCATTAAACCTATTCCTGCCGCCTCAGGGTGAGTAACATTTTACAGTGTCCAATTCTCCAGTGTATTCCATTCAATTTCACTATTCAACCTTTCTTCCTTGCAGATGCCCCACCTCCCGGTCCACCTCTAACCTGATGGCGAGGAGGCATTGGAGCTCCGGCCACCCCTCTGGTGTGGGCGAGTCTTGCCATTTGTTCCTCACGACTGTCCACATTCTGACTGGGCAGGAGCTGGCAGCAGCCATTCTGCTTGCCATAGACAGCGGTCTTTGTTTTGTTTGATGATGTCCCTTTAAGCGGCCCAATAGGATGCTCCTATTCCACCTCGTCAAGGAGTACTTGTATTTCCTCCTTTGCAAACGACGTCGCAATGCCAATAAAGCTCTTTTGTTTATTTGAATTTTATGTGTGTGTGTTTCCTTTACGGTTTCAGTGGAATGGTGTTGGTATTTTGTGCTAAATGTACTTCGTGTCCAGTCATTGTATTATCAAACCTTGCATGAAATGTGTCTGTTTAGACGGTTTATGTCAGGATTCACTTTGAAAAGGAAAGAACACCACATACGTCCTCTATTTAGTTGGCCATGGGCCAGTCGAGGGGTTCAATACTTTGCTACTTATGTTTCGATTAATCATAACCCATATGCTTGGTGATTCTCTGTGCGTAACGTGCGCTTTAAGCATGCAAACTTGGAGCTGGTGAGCTGCTAACGTTGGTTAGCTTTAAGCATGACAATTGTGATTTGATGGGTGCCAAACTGCTGAATGATAACAGTAGGCTCATTGTGGGGTGACATTGGGCTGATGGAGGGGTGGTGTTTGGGTGGTGTTTGTGACAGGTGCTGGAAGTGGGGTGCTTGGTGACTGTAAAGTAAAAGGGGGGGGCGGAAAGAAAAAAGAAAAAAAATGTTTTTAAAAAAGTATAATAAAAAAAAAAAAACGAAAAGGACAAATAAAAAGGAAAATCCAGGAACAAATGTTCAAAAACAGGGGGGAGGGGGGGGGGAGAACAAAACACAAAGGGAAAAACAAAATCAGACAAAGAGGTTGATGATGGTCTGCCGGACCCGAAGACCGGCCTGGTGTAACGCAGCACGACCTTCGGGTGGGGGAGGGTTAGCATCCTCCTCATCATCATCGTCCTCGTCGTCGTCCTCCTCCTCCTCAGGGAGATAGCCCCCTCAGGGTAGCCACTATCCCCGAGGAAGATCCCCCTCCCAAACACTCCTGCGGCCGCATCCCGCCCCACAGCTGAGTCGGCCCAGATGAATGAGTCATGGGCGCTTCCTGGCCATTTCGCCACGATGTCAATGAAGTGGCCTTTAGAGTCGACGACTACCTGGACGTTTAAGGCCGAGTAGCCCTTGCGACAGATGAACGCCCCATCCAGCAGCGTTGGGTTGGCAATTGACCCTTCGCTAAGCCACGCCCAAAAACTGCCCCAGGCCAATCGTAGTTTAGCAACGGGTAACTAAGCGCGGAGGACCTGACAAGCATTTGGCAAAGTGAAGATTCCGAAGCACTGTGCCTATGGGTTGTGCAAAACCGACAGCCGATACCCAAAGAGTTTGGAGGGTGGGGTTGAATTTTTGCTTTCCCAAAACCCAAAACTCAATATGAGAAATGCCGTGAGTGGATAAAGAAGTGTGGGAGGCCCCAATCGTAGCTGAATGTTTACAAAGAACACTTATATTTGCTTACAACAAGCTAATGTTAGCAAGCGAGCTAACTCATCTCAGTATTGCTTGCATACAATTACAGTTCTTTGTTCACAATGCACATATTTTAACGTAAAATGAGACTATAAGATACATATCTACTGTTCTCGTTTGACATACTGTTGAATGTATTTTGGCACTTTGTTAAGTCTCCAACATGAGGACAAGCTAATGTTATCAAGCTAGCGGATAGTTAACTCATCTCAGTATTGCTTGCAAATGATTACGGTTCTTTGTTTAGAATGCGTACATTTTAACGTAAAATAAAATGGTAAGAGACAAGATGCAGGCTCGCTTTGACATACTGTTCAATATATTTTAGCATTTTGTTAAATGACGGCCGACACACGACTTCCCCAATCCGATTGCTGCTCTCCCTGTGTCAGTTCCTACGTGGGAGCATCAGGGGGGTTGCCGGAGGTTTTAATATGTATTTCCCCATTGTCTGACTTCGCGCAGATATCATGTATGTATCCCTCAAAAGCATACTGAAGCCCCTTTTGCCTCGTTCTTTCAGAGATCTCCCCTGAACTCCAGAAATTAGTAATTATCTCTCTGCGGACGTCAGATAACGGCACTTATCATTGAGATTGATATGCCAGGTACGAAAGCTTGTCAGGCGTAGCAACAGTAGTTAAGGTGGGCGGGGCTTAGCGAAGGGTGAATTGGGATCAGGGTGCCATCCACCACCCCAATCACCCGGGGAATGCCCGCCACTTGGTGGAACTGCAGGTTCTCCGTCATCCTCTGCTGTGGCGTCTCTGCCACACGTATGTGTTGCCGTACGTGTTGGGCCAATACAGCCGTGACGGCCGCCACACACTTTGATACGGCTGCCCTGCTGAGCCCGAGTCCATCTCCCACCACCTGTAAGAAACTCCCAGTGGCATAGAATCTCAATGCCGCCAGGAGCTGGACCATGGGACTCAGGGCATGGTTGCGCCTGGTTGCCCTTGTTATCATGGGAGACACGATGTCGAATAACCCGATGATTTCCCCCCGGGGCAGGCGATAGCGCATGAGTACCTCCCCATCTGACAAAATGTCGAGGGGGTTAAAACGTATTCTGAGCTCTGCATTAATGATAACCAGACGGCTGCGGCGTCGCCGAATCCGCTGGTTCATCCGAATTAATCTCAAAACACCTGCCATCTTTACTCCTCGAAGAGTGTAACTCAGCACTACCTTGATATAGGCCTAGCGCAGCGGTCGGGAACCTTTTTTGCCTGGAGAGCCACTTTTACCAATTTTTAATTTTTGTTTTCTCAGAAGAGCCACAAAAAGACAGTTACAAGAAATGTTTTGGATATTTAACTAACAGTTACTTTTATTCGAGTTTTTTTAATACATTTTCTACCAGTTTTAAAAGTTATTGTAGCCTATAACTTGAAATGTAAATGGCAATGGGAAATGACAGAAGTTAACAACGAGCGTAACAACGACATGAAGTTAACAACGTTGACAACACAACACTCGAAATTGAACATTAGGCCTACCAGAGATTAATGCGACTTCTGGTGCTGCATAGACTTGCTGATGGCCTTGTAGTCTGGCTCATATTCAGTGAGGTGAAGCTTCATGCAAGCATTTAGGCTTTCGTTGTTTATAAGCGAGCGCAGGTTCGTCTTTATATTTTTCATATGTGAGAAAGATTTTTCGCATGCATAAGTGGAACCGAACATGGGTAACACAGCAATACTATCATATTGCAATGTGCGATATATGGGCAGTTCATTCCAAGTTTTTAGAAGCAGTTCGTCTTGAGATGGAAGCTCTCCCATGTCAATCCACTTGTGTTCGCTCGCAAGCTGTGCTCGCTGACGTGCGATTCATTCCAGCTGATCGTTCAGTGATTTGAACTTGCCCACCCAGATGCCAGACGAGTCTATTTCGAAATCGCCGATAGAAACACCAGGGATGCACAATACGTTTTTTTCCTTTTCGATATTTTTCTCAAGCCTATCAACTTTAACAATGGAAGTTTTTTCGTTGACTGAAAAGTTTTTTCGTTGATGAGAAATCTATGACTTTGTTAGATATTGGCACGTATTTGACACGAAGCATTGTCATTGTATATAACTAGCATTGACTGTTATTCAAGCCTTCTACTAGGCCTAGGCTGATGCCTTGATTCCACGTTTTTTTTCTCCGTATTTTTTTCCAACCCATTTCTTCCGAGAGCCCCGGCCGTCAGCAAAAGAGCCAGTGGTGGCTCGCGAGCCATAGGTTCCCGACCCATGGCCTAGCGGGTGCAACCCTCTTGATTGATTTCCAGCCCGGCTCAATGACATCAATTTCCTAATATTGCAGCCTAACTACACAAGCCTAACTACACAGTCAGAAAAGCCATCTCCTTAGTTCAATAACATACTATTTTGTATAATCTTTAATGTGTCGAGGGGGTTGAAGCGTACGTCATGCGTATGAGCTATGAAACTAGCGATTGAAAAAAAGTTTCAAGGAAGAACATGGTTGCAAATATATATGTATACAACTGTGTAGGGCACGAAACAACCACCTAGCTATAAAGCTACCATATAAGCCAATGGAGTGGTGGCATAAGCGCTAAATGTGCCATCAAACTACTGTTTGAAAGCTTCAGTCAAGACCTAAATACTCTGCATTGGTCGCGTAGCACATTTCCGATCAAACCGAGTCATTATAAACATACAAAAAGTTGTGTAGATAGCTTTATTCATGTAAAATATTCCTTGCTTCAAGTAGCCATGTTTTTTTTTTTAATTCCCGTTTCTTCCAAACGACGCCCCTGGTGGATTAAATCGCTAAGTGTGAAGTTACTACTGGTCCTGACCACACGTAGAATTCCTCTCAACGAAAGATACACTTAAGCTAAGTGTGGCGTTGGGAAACCCGTCTGCAACGTAGGAATCCTCTTACGAGCGATTTCAAGTGCTTTTTAGGCTAAGTGCGCGTTCGGGAAACGAGGCCCAGGTAAGGCCAAAAAGTGGAGTTAATAAGGCCACACATTTTGCAATGACCATTTCATCATTTTGCAGAGGCTCCGCAACTCCTCCTCTTAGCATTTTGACCAGGACCACAACCATGACACAAAGGTTGATGGCCACAATGACCAAGACAGGGATCACAAAGGCCAACAGGGCCTTAGTCTCAGTCCAGTTAAGCCAGCACATATCATTTGAGTTGATATAGCCATCGCGTCCAGCCGTCGATGCCACAGTTACCACTGTTATAATGAGAGGGCAACCGTAGCCAATAAAAAAGCCAATTAGCATCATGGCCAACCTGGATATGTTTCCGAAGGGCCCCACAATGTGGTACAAGAGCAGTAGGGCAGTTATCAGCATCCAGAAGAACATTGCCAGATAAAAGAAGTGGGCAAAAAACGTAGCTGCAGTGCAGGGCCCCACGTCTGCTCCATTTTCATCCGATACAGCTGCTCCTACGATGAACCAGATGTCAGCAATCAAGAGGGACACAGCAATGTTAACAACGCAGACGTGTCGCATGTAGGCTGTGTCATTCGTTGTCAGGGCACGCCAAACAATGATCTCAATTATTAGGCAGATGACCAAGCTGCCCATTGATATTCCAACTCCAATATATGTTATGTATGCCAGGGCATTTTTGATTTTCTCTGGAATATATGGTGACATGAGAATGGAAAAGGAAGTTGTGTGATTGCACTCGCATGTGACTGTGAAATCTCCATTGAACTTCGGCTTACACCCAAATGAATCCCATCCACCAGTTTTGTTGAAAAGATCAAAGTTCCAAAAGACAAAAAGGGGGTTTGCCAATTCAGTGTTATTTTTCTCAAAGGTCAGAGAGATGTTGTCAAGGCGTTGACTTGTATTGACCAAAACAATGTTGCCATTTAGGGTATTGTCTATGGAGTCATGTAAAGTTCTGACTGGGATTACATTACTAGGGAAAAGAAATACAATAACTGAGACTGAGGTTTTCCTCCCAGAAAGCTTTGTTGCAGGGATCTCAATTTCAGATGAGTTTATCATGAGCAAATTATTGGTTTCAGTCACCACATATTTGTTCAAAGAAAGGGTTTCTGTCACAATCTGATAGGTGTCTTCAATTGCAAGTGCACCTGCCATTTTTTCCATGGCGAGCAACAAGTTGGAGCTGGCGTTTTTACGCGTTTCATTGGCATTACTGTTTAAGCTATTCCAGACAGCATTTGCACCCGGGGACACAAGGACATTCACAGTTTGAAGGAAATTCTGTGAAAATCGATTGACAAAAAAGAATGGGTTAGAAAAGATTTTTGTTGGTAAATGCCACCAAACCATATCAGTTTAACAGAAAACACTCTCAATACGTCGTTTCTGTGGCCAATTCTCAGTTTAAAAAAAAGTTTCAGATTTCAAAACACCATACCTCCATCACTTCCTGGTCCACTTTGATTGCACTGGAAGCTGTTGCAACATTGTCAAGTATGGTCACAATAGATGTGACAGTTGCTTGTGAAGAAACAACTTCAACATCATTCTGCTGTGTGGCATCATTGAGCGCCTCAACAAATGTAGGAAGATCCCCCTCCATTTATGCCCAGTTGCAGTTAATTCATGGGATGGAAATGGATTGTACGGTCATGGAATTTTTGCATTATTTGCAAAAAAAGTATTTTCTTAATCACCACAAGTCAATTTTAAAAGCAATATTTGACAAATCCCACAGCAAATTGATTTTTGGCTGTAACAATCACAACAACCCCTCGCAAGATCTTGGAGGGGCTGGTCTTAAAATAACACAAGGATCAAGAAAATCCTCAATATTTCAACAGAATATTACCTGTGATTGATCTGCCAGGTTTTGGATGACATCTAAAACACAGTTGTCCTGCAGGAGAACCCATTTTCTGTTTGTACACTTATACTGCTGTTGACCAACTTTCCCTTCATCACAGGAAACTGTTAGAATATCTTCTTCTTTTCCAACTCCAAACATATTGTCCTCACAAGATGTTTCTGCAGAAATCAAAGGGACATCAAACATTCAGGACACACTTGTGTGTGTGTTTTGGGTTATGTTACTTATGTACAAAGGCTGTGTATGACAAAGGAATGGCAATATAAGAATAATGCAACTTGAAGCATTGTGTATGCGATGATTTATTTGCTAGTGAACTGGGCCCTGTTCGGCGTACAACTGAAGCTAAGATAATTAATTTAGCTCGCAACTGGAGATTAACTAGCTCGCTAAATGAGAACAGGCCAAGACGGTCTGGCGACGGGCGCTAATTTATTTTAACCTCAAGTTAATTTATCTCGTCAGCTAAATTGCGCGTGCACGTCTTGCTTCAAAAGGCAAGAAAGGTCGATCCCCAAAACCATGATTTTTTTGAAAGGTACAATGGTCTAAACTCAAAGAAAAAGACTCATTTTTTTCTCCGCTAAGGCGGGATATGACCATAAACGCGTTATGAAGAATTCAAGACCATAATCATGTCAAAATTCATCACTGTCGCGACTGCAACAGCATTAAAGAAACTGTCCATAGGCTGTATAAGTAGTGATATCTTTTCTTGACCAAACATGCAACTTTGGTGCAGCGGGCAGAACGTAGGGCTTGCATGCAGTTAATCGCCGGTTCGATTCCCTTCACCTTTGTTGGAATTGTAGTTTTAAATCGCTTTGAATAAAACCGTCTGCTAAATGACTAAATGAAAATGTATTAATAAGAAATTCAATAAATTGAAGCAATGCAAATAAATTGTGTTTCTTTCTTTCTTCTTATCATTCAACCACCTTACCATCCACATCCACCATCCACCACTGCACAAAAACTAGACACGTTTGCAAAACTAAACGTTTGCAATGATGTAAGTTAAAGTAGGTTAAACAACTTTAGCCAAATCTCCGTAATGGTGATGGGTTATGTGCTCAAATTTCCTGGGATCAAAGAAAACGTTAGTATTCATGTGCAAACTAAATATCACGTCTCAGGCTGAGCATGAAAGTTATTTCTGGTTTATCAACTGTACCAATGAATGTCATATAATTATGAGTGCTTTTTTCTCCGCATCGCCGACATTACAAAAATAGAAGACATTCAATGTTCGACGGTGGTGTATGCAATAAATGACTCGAGAAGGTCTTTTAAATTAATTATTCCTTGTCGGGTGGATCGGTAGCACTCATACAAGAACTCATCATGATGGAAAAATGGATCTTCTTGGCGATCGCAAAGAACTCTTCCTACGCTAATCAAACTATTAACCTTGTCAATGGGATCCCTCCTTTTGGCGTGGGTGTGGCAAGTTTAGCCAGCTAAACTTTGCTTAGCCTGTCCTGGAGCAGGCTAGGGCTAAGCGATTAATTACCATGGAAATTGAGCAAAAGTTGCTTTGCCGAATCCGCTAAAACGGTGTTGTCTTTTTTTAGCCTGGAGTTTAGCTCGCGAAACCGCTTAGCGAGTGTCGCCGAATAGTACCCTGGTTGGATATGACTCTACTATGTCTACGTCTCCTGGTAGGCTTAAATCTGAGCTGAACCCTCCAACAATACTCAGACTGACAACGGCTGTATCGTTTTAGCTTTGGCAATATTATGTTTATCAAAGTTTTCAAAATGTTCTCATTTTGGTTCAAGTTTAAGCAAACAACATGCATGTCTGTTGTAGGAGAAAGCCACATCATTCTACAGAACAGTTTTTACTGGACTAATAATTGTATTATATTATATCTACGGCACTGTGTGGTTAAAATGCAAAACAAACAAACAAATAAAAAAGAAAACAATGAGGAAATGTACCTTCATTTTGTGCCCCAACAGTCAATGAAATTTCTTTTTTTCTGTTTTTGAGATTGAGGTTCTTTTCAGTGTCAAGATGGCAAGCAAATGTCAGTGTATTGCCACACTTTTCAGTTTCCGTGAAATATAAAACTTCAGCACAATGCATTTCGCTTCCTGGGATAACTTCCAACATAGACAAAAAGGAAACAACACTATCACTCAAGTTGCCTTACTGTCAAATCTATGACCATCAAAGACCAAACAGTTTAATACTGTAACAACCCCCTGAACCCCGATTAGTCTTGCAGTGGCCTGTGGTTCTTGCAAAACACATCTGCAGAAATCAAAGTAATTGGTCACACCTGCTTAGGTGTTGCCAGTATATCCGGAGCTACCCACGCCTTCCTCCCAGGCTCTCTCTCATATTACTTTGTTTCTCACATACATGCATTTTGACGCACGCACACATACACTCACTCACTTATTCTCACACATAATTACACCTAGATTTTTGATACTAGGATAATCATAACCATGGCGGCGCGTACACACGCAGCGGCTCGGTGCTCTCCAGGCTATTTAATTTAAGTTTCATTTTTAGTAATAGTTAAGTTGTAGTTTTTGTTTAGTTTTTGTTTAGTTCAGTGTAATAGCGACCCGGGATTCTCCCGACGATAAGATTTTACTGTTAGGAAGCGTTTAGTTGTAGTTTTAACTTAGTTTTAGTGCAATCATGTAGTTGGTTACCATGGCGATGTGTAAACAACTTTCCAGACTGCAGTACGAGCGCACTGAACTCCTTGCCATCGGAGAACAGTGTCTGGATTATAATAACGAGGCATATAAAGCTGCACCATCCTCACACCTCGGATCATCAGATCATATCTCCTTGACACTGATTCCATCCTATAAACCAGTTGTCTGTAGATCCAAACCAGTTGTGAAGACAGTGCAGGTATGGAGTGAGGAGGCTGCTACATCATTACAGGACTGTTTTGAGAGCACAGTATGGGAGGTATTTTCGCAGGGAGCCAACCTGGAGGAGTACACCTCTAACGTCCTGAGTTACATTCAGTTTTGCACCGAGACAGTACTGAGCACCAAAACCATCAAGGTGTTCCCTAACCAGAAACCGTGGTTTGACGGTAATGTCAGGTTGCTGCTCAGGACGAGAGATGCTGCCTTCAAGTCAGGTGACACACTGGCCTACAGCACCGCCCGACGAGATCTAAAAAAGGGCATTAAGGAGGCCAAAGGCAAGTACAGGCAGCGCATTGAGGGTCACTTAGTCTAGACAAACATCCTGACACTCCTCCTGGAAGCAGCTCCTCACTGCTGCTCCTGCTTCTTGCCTGCTATCGCTTGCTTTTTTCACATTAATGTTACATTAATGTTACATTAATGCTACTTAGATACTGCCTTACTGCTCTATCCACTATCAAGCCATTTCCTCGGCTCATACGGTGCCTCCCTGGAACTTAAATTCTTTCCTACACCCCTTCGGAACGTAGCCTAGCATAGCTTCAGTTAACCTAGCTTAGCTTAGCCACTCAGCCCCATGACACTCGAAGACTCTCCAGACTGTGTAATCTGTCTCAACTTGAAAAAGAAGATCACGGAGTTGGAGATTCGGGTTTCTGTCCTGTACCAGATCTATGATGGTGAGCGATTTCTGGACGGGATTGCTGATCAGCCAAACCTCGCCGACAAACCTTGCTCTCACCTGGACTTGTCACTATCTGATGAGCCATGGCCTGCTCTTGGCACAAATCCAAAGAGGCCAAGCGCCGCTTCTACCTCCAACGAAAAATGGACTAGCACCCAGGATAAGAAGCGAAAAAAGCGAGGCAGAAACTCTTCCCGCATCACCTCTCCTCCTGTTGCGCTCAGAAATAGTTTTTCACCACTGGAAACCCTCCAAGGGGAGCAATTCTCCACACCCAAGGCCAAAAGGCACAGGAGTGCTATCCGTGCTGCTAACAAGCATAAAGGTCCCGGATCCCCTACACATCATGATGGTCCTCATCTGCTGCACTCGGGAGTCCCCCATTTCAGCCTAAGCCCCTCTCAGACTACTTGGGGCGCTACTCAACCACTACCACAAGATCGCCGAAGACTAAGGTATGCTAACACCACTAGCACTACTGCCGAGGCTTCCCACAGGCCATTAGCACTCAGAGGAGCTAACGCTGCTAGCACTAGCCTTGTAGCTAATACTGTTTACCCAAACAACCCAAGAACTGGCCCCATAACTACTGATAAAGCAACTGTGTGGAATGCAAACACGACGCCACAGATGGCCACTATCTTGGTTGGAGATGCCATGACAGAACATGTCAAACTTGCAAGGACAGAAAATCTTTGCCTTAGCAACACATCAGTCGAGGAACTGTCGTCAGAGATACAAACAATCCTCAAGAATAAACCAAACAATGCAAAGATTATCATCCACACTGGCTCATTTGATATCCTGCAAAAAAAAACTTGCAGCGTGATACTTCAAAAACATTTCACCCAGCTACTGAACACTCTAAACAAACATCAAGATGTGTCTATCAGTGGACCGATTGCATGTTTTCGCAGAGGAAATTAAATCTTCAGTCGACTCCTATCTTTCAACACATGGCTGGCATCTGTCTGTCTTGCACACAACCGGAGATTTATTGACAATTTCAATGTTTTTTGGAATTGTGCAGACCGTTTTCAAGCCGATGGACTCCACCCAAACCGTAGAGGGTCTAGATTACTTACAGCAAACATCAGCCACGCGCTCTTGACGACCTCAAACAGCCATAATCAAGCCTCACTCCCTATTCCTGCTGTGCCTAAGACTGACACACCCCAAACCTCCTTCCATGGAACAGAACAGAACATTCAAACAGCCTCCTCCAAGGACACGGGCCCTGCACAGACCTCCACCACCCCAAGGAATTCCCCTGGGATAAACCACCTTGTGGGGGGAAGCTGTGAAGGCCCATGAACTCAGTAATATGGACTGTCAGCCCGAAAAACAACAATAGAACAGCCACCATGCTATTTCATCAAACATACCGGTCATCATAAACAGCAAATGGCATGGTAAAATGCATGGTTATAAACCCGAAACTCGTCCTAGAAGGTTGAAAACTATCCATGTTCTTCCTATATCTCCCCCAGTTTTACCTGTTAATACCCCACAGATGAAACTGACCCTTCTAAATGTCAGATCACTAAATAACAAAACCTTTCTGGTCAACGATCTGATTAAAGAAAACAACTTAGATTGTATCTGTCTAACAGAAACTTGGCTAAACGATGACGCGGCAACAGCAACTTTGATAGAAGCGTGTCCGCCTGATTACAGCTTCCACCAAGTTTCTAGGAAATCAAAAAGAGGTGGAGGAGTCGCAGCTATTTTCTCATCTAAACTGTTGTTCAAAATCACTGAGCTAGGTGAATTTGCATCAATTGAATATCTTGCTATAGAGCTCAAAACTGAATCAGTACTGTTTGTTATTATATATCGGCCACCCAAACACTCACCAATATTCATACAAGAATTCTCTGAACTATTATCACTATGTGTCACCAGATATGACAAAATAGTCCTGAATGGAGACCTTAACATCCACGTTAATAAAAAAGCAGACCAAAGAACTATTGAGCTTTTAAATCTCCTCACCAGTTTCGATCTAACTCAGCACATAACGGATCCAACACACCAGCACGGAAACACACTAGATCTAGTAATAACAACTGGATTAAACATCAATAATATTTCAATAACTGATCTACCGCTCTCTGACCATCATTGTATACTTTTTGATGTGGAAATCATCTTACCAAAAACCACAAAAGAATTCTTAGTCCATAAAAGACATCTAGACGATGAAGCTACGGAGAGATTTTCTGAGCAGATTGCTCTATATGAGCCAACTAGTCATGACTGCTCTCTAAATGAAATGGTAGAAAACCCAAATGATGCATTATCATCTGTGTTAGACTCTGTAGCCCCACTTAAAACTAAAAAGAAGTTTACAAGTAGGACCTCCCCATGGCTAAAAAATAAAAATGTTAGTGAAATAAAAAGAAAATGTCGCGTAGCAGAGAGAAAATGGAGAAAAACAAAGACCACTATCCACCACGGTATCTACAAAGATGCACTAACTACCTATAACAAAACCATCCGTCTAGCAAGGAAAGGTTATTTTTCCTGCATTATTACAGAAAATGCCGGAAATTCCAGAGTTCTGTTCTCCACCATTGACCGGCTGCTAAACACTGTCCCTGCCCCCCCACTATCCTCAGCAGCTAAATGCGAAGAGTTTGCTCAGTTCTTCAAGAACAAAATAACATCGATCAGATCTAGTATCACTACTACTGGAGGCGAAATTGACATCCATAGATCTTGCAACTTAACCATGAGCAGTTTTACATGTATCACACTAAGTGAACTCTCCAAAATCATCATTGAATGTAAATCTACAACCTCAGATATTGATCCTATTCCCACTGCATTCTTTAAGCGAGTGTTTGATAGTGTCTCAGGTCCGGTCCTTGACATCATAAACACATCCCTGAGAACTGGCGTTTTCCCAGATGCCTTCAAAACAGCTGTTGTAAAGCCCCTATTAAAGAAACCCAAATTGGATACCAGTACACTAGCAAACTACACAATATCAAATCTTCCCTTTATTAGTAAAGTCCTTGAAAAGATAGTATTAGTCCAAATAAATTCCTTTCTGGAACAAAATAACATATTGGAAGTCTTTCAGTCAGGTTTCAGAAAATATCACAGTACTGAAACCGCTCTCACCAAAATAATTAGCGACCTCAGACAAAACTCTGATGCAAATAAAGTTTCTATCCTTATCCTATTAGATCTTAGTGCAGCATTTGATACCATTGATCACGACATCCTAATCAATAGACTTGAAAATCTTATTGGGTTCTCAGACTGTGTATTGAACTGGATCAAAACATATATTAGAGGAAGGAAGTTTTGCGTTAGTCTAGGAGACCATATGTCAGAGAAACATGAAAGCTGCTACGGGGTTGCACAAGGGAGCTGTTTAGGTCCATTACTCTTTTCTCTTTATATGTTACCACTCAGTGACATCATCAGAGAATACAGTATAGATTTTCATAGCTACGCGGATGACACCCAACTGTATATTTCCGCTGAGCCTAATGATGCGAAGGCCATAAACTCCATTACCAACTGTTTATTGGCAATAAACAAATGGATGAACAATAACTTTCTAAAACTAAATGAGGACAAAACTGAAGTCCTACTTATCGGCCCCAAATTAAAAAGAGAGATGCTAATCAAGAATCTAGGAGGTTTAACCCGGTGGATTAAACCTGAGGTGATAAGTCTCGGTGTCATCCTGGACTCAGATTTGAATTTCAACTCCCACATTAACAAAGTGACCAAAACAGCTTTCTTTCACCTCAGGAACATAGCAAAGGTACGACCATTCATAAACCAAAATGATGCCGAGAAGCTTATCCATGCTTTCATATCGAGCCGGCTAGACTACTGTAATTCACTTCTTGCTGGTCTTCCCAAGAAAACAACTGAAAGACTCCAGCTCATTCAAAACTCTGCAGCTAGACTATTAACCAAAACTAAAAGGAGAGAACACATTAGTCCTGTCCTAGCTACTTTACACTGGCTTCCTGTTACCTTTAGAATTGACTTTAAGGTCCTCCTCCTCACATACAAAGCTCTAAATGGACAAGGCCCTAGCTACATTGCTAACTCTCTTACTAACTACACACCAGCTAGAACACTGCGATCATCAGATACAGGTCTGTTACAGGTCACCAGAAGCAGTCATAAGAAGATTGGTGACGCAGCCTTTGTCAACTACGCCCCAAAATTATGGAACACATTACCCATTAATATTAGAGAAGCAAACACGCTAGACACCTTTAAAAAGCAGCTTAAAACCTTTCTTTTTACCAAAGCATTTTATTAATTTTATCTGGCACTATTTATTTCTCTGTAACTATTTTTACTATTTCTCTTTTAAACTGTTTTAAGGGTTTTTTTTATTTATTTTATCATGATGTTAATAAGCCTATCAGAACACCAGGTTCTGATACGATGTTGATCATTTTGTATTTATCTTTTACTCCATGTACTGCTCCTGCTGCTTGCTTTTATTGATTTTATGTAAAGCACTTTGAATTGCAAATCTTGTACGAAATGTGCTATATAAATAAAGTCTTACTTACTTACTTACTTACTTACTTTGAAAGCAAGGACGCCAGGAGCATGTGGACAGGGACCTCCCAGACACCCTAAACCGCTTTTTTGCCCGCTTTGACAAGCAGCACAGTGGGGTAACAGTGGAGCATCAGATGTCAGGGTCAGAGGAGGAGCAGACTCTCACTCTTCAACACCACCAAGTGAGGTCCACCTTGAGTAGAATTGACACCAGCAAGGCCACTGGCCCTGATGGGGTGTAGGGACGTATACTAAGATCATGTGCCGACCAGTTAGCAGGAGTTTTTACAGACATTTTTAACCTCTCCCTGCAACAAGCCGTAGTCCCCACCTGCCTCAAGACCACTACCGTCGTCCCTATCCCCAAAAAATCTGCCATTACCTGCCTCAATGACTACCGCCCAGTCGCCCTCACCCCAGTAATCATGAAGTGTTTTGAGGGGATGATACTGGCGCACATCAGACACCACATCCCTGTGGACCTGGACAGCCACCAGTTTGCCTATAAGGCAAACAGATCCACAGAGGACGCTGTCTCCATCGCACTCCACACAGCCCTGTCCCACCTGGAACACCCGAACACATATGTAAAAATGCTCTTTGTGGACTTCAGCTCTGCGTTTAATACAATAATCCCCCATAAGCTGGTCCTCAAACTCATTAATCTTGGTCTCCCTACCTCACTGTGCTCATGGATCCTGGACTTTCTCTCAAACAGACCACAGAATGTCAGAATAGGGCATATGACATCCTCAACTGTAACCTTGAACACAGGTGCACCCCAGGGGTGTGTACTCAGCCCAGCCCTCTACACGCTCTTCACCCATGACTGCGTGCCTATACACTCATCCAACACCATAATCAAGTTCGCCGATGACACCACTGTGGTGGGGCTCATTAGTAACAACAACGAGTGCCATTATAGGCAGGAGATCGAAAACATGGCAGAGTGGTGTGTGGACAACAATCTGGTCCTAAACACAGCAAAAACAAATAAGCTCATTGTGGACTTTAGGAGGCCCAAGAGGACCACGCAGACCCCACTTACCATCAACGGGGAAGAAGTGGAGAGGGTGGACTCTGTTAAATTCCTAGGGACGTACATCACCAAGGACCTTACATGGGCAACTAACGTCTCCAATTGGTAAAGAGGGCCCAGAAGAGGCTCTTCTTTCTACGGAAGCTGAAACGGGCTGGCTTATCCCAACACCTGCTCATAAACTTTTATAGGAGCACAATTGAGAGCATCCTCTGCCAGGGCTGCAGTGTGTGGTATTCAGGCTGCACAGTGGAGAGCAGGAGGGACCTGGCCAGGGTGATCAGGTCAGCAAAAAAGATCATAGGAGCTGAGCTCCCAGACCTGGAATCTGTGTGTAATGACCGCCTGAAGAGGAAGGCAAGGTCAATAAGTACGGACAAAACACACCCTGGACACACCTTGTTTGTTTCCCTACCATCAGGGAAAAGGTACCGCACACTGCGGGCCCGCACCACAAGACTGAGGAACAGTTTTTTCCCAAGAGCTGTAGCCTCCATCACCCCCTCAACCCCCGCCCCTACCTGACCCCCTAACAAAGCACTAAAGACTTGATGGGCACAATATGTGCATGGTGATGTGTGTGGGTGTGTGAGCGAGTGAGCGAGTGAGTGAATGTGTTTTTGTGCATGTGTGTGTGTAATGATATATTTGCACTTCACAACTGCCTTCCATTTTTAAGTATTTATATATATATATATATTTTTTTTTTTTTTTTTCAATAATAATTTCTGTAATTTGGTCTTTGTCCTTGTCATATTTGTAATGCTCTTATTGTGTCTTTGTGTGTTGATGTTGGGGGATAAAAAATATATGTTTCACAGTGGTTGCAGACAACTGTAGTGAGTCCCTAAATTTTACTTTAACAAATGCTAGTAAAATAGGGTTGTTGTGTGCACTGGTCATCCTACCAAGGGGTTTGGTAGACGAGGTTATCCTACCTAGATAGAGGTAGAAGCGGAAGCATGCTTGGGATATTAGCAGACGGTAATCCTGCCTAAAGAGAGGTGGAAGATATGCATATATTTCCTGCCAAATAGAGTGGTAGGAAATGTGGGGTATTTGATAAGGAATTTGTCACACTTTGTTTGCTTTACTCTGATTTAGGCGTGAGGTAATTGGGAAAAAAAATATCACTGGGACATTGCAAAAATTAGGAATAATATGCAAAACTATTAACACACCTAGAGGAGTTGTCAGGCGGGAATCGAACCCGGGTCGCTGGCGTCGTGAACCAGCGAGCTACGGAGTGAGCTAATACAAGGATCCAATTGCGGTTAACAGTCAAAGTACTTGTTTTATTAAACAACAGAAATCCAACGCACAGGAGACAAACGAGAGAGGTCAAACAGTTCCAAAAGCACAGAAGAAAACTCCAGAAAGCAAAAGAAGCAGCGCAAAAACGGCAGTACAAAAATCCCAAAAGATACAAAGTACAAAAACGGCAGTCCATAAATCCCAAGAGATACAGGTGGTCAAAAACGGCAGTCAACAAATCCCAAAAGATACAAAGTTCAAAAACGGCAGTCCATAAATCCCAAGAGAAAAAGGTGGTCAAAAACGGCAGTCAAAATATCCAAAGGATACAGAAAATCAGAACGGCAGAGAAAATCCACAGGCAAAAATACAATAGGTACACGAGGCAAAAAGTACGGCAGAGAACCGCAAACCGAGAACAGAGAACAGAGAACCAATTACTCACTTGACTGGAGACTCCTAACAACGCAGAAAAGAACAAGTGAAAAAAGCCCACTACTTATACCCCGCTTAACAAGCACCAACACAGAACAGGTGAGAACAGAAAATGAGAATCAGGTGGGCAACAGGTACACAAAGCAAACAATCTCCACTAGATGGCGCCAAAGTCATAGAATCGGTCACCGAGCGTGACAGTACCCCCCTCCTTAGGGGCGTCTCCTGACGCCCCCTTGGGGATCCGGATGCTTCTGATGGAAGTCTCTGATGAGGGATTTGTCAAAAATGTTCCGTGCTGGAACCCATGAGCGTTCCTCCGCATTGTAGCCCTCCCAGTCCACCAGGTACTGAATCCCGCGTCCCACCCGGCGAGAGTCCAGCAACCGGCGAACAGTGAAAGCGGGTTGCCCGCCCACGATGCGAGGAGTAGGAGGGGACCTGGAAGCCGGAGCCAGGGGTGAGGACAGGAGGGGTCGTAACAGGGAGACATGGAATGAGGGGTGAATCCTCAGGGAGCGGGGGAGTTGGAGCTGGTAGGTCACCGGGTTGATCTTTCGGACGACCTTGAATGGACCGATGAACCTAGGGGCCAGCTTGCGAGATTCCACTCTCAAGGGGATGTCCCGTGCGGACAGCCACACCCTCTGCCCAGGACGGAACGATGGAGCAGGTCTCCGGCGCCGATTAGCCTGGGAACGGTTGGTCTCAGCCGTGCGCAGGAGGATCTGCCGGGTCCTCCTCCAGGTCCGCCTACACCTCTGCATATAACGTTGGACAGACGGCACCCCAACGTCCTCCTCCTGATCAGAAAATAGAGGAGGTTGGAAACCAAACTGGCACTGAAAGGGGGAGAGGTTAGTGGCAGATGACTGGAGGGTGTTGTGCGCGTATTCCGCCCAAGGCAGCCATGCGCTCCAGGAGGAAGCATTGTCTGCCACCAGTGTCCTCAGAGTGGACTCGAGCTCCTGGTTCAGCCTCTCCGTCTGCCCGTTGGACTGGGGATGGAAACCAGAGGAGAGACTGGCCGTTGCCCCGATGACCTTACAGAAAGACCGCCACACCCTGGAGGCGAACTGGGGACCCCGGTCGGAGACTATATCCTGAGGAAGGCCAAAAACTCTGAACACATTATTAAAAATCAGTTTAGCAGTTTCAAGGGCAGATGGCAGTTTAGGAAGCGCAAGAAAACGACAGGCCTTTGAGAACCGGTCGACAATAACTAAAATTACAGAGTTACCGTCTGACACCGGAAGACCGGTCACAAAGTCCATAGAAATGTGAGACCATGGGCGGTGTGGGATAGGGAGCGGATGCAGCAACCCCTGAGGTCGCTGGTGGGGGTTCTTGCTCCGTGTGCAGACGGGACAGGACCCGACGAAGGACGCCACATCTTTCGCCATGCCAGGCCACCAGAAGCGTCTCCTAAGGAACTCCAGCGTTCGTTGGGCCCCAGGGTGGGCCGTGATGTGCGAGGCGTGGCCCCACTGGAGCACCTGGGAGCGCACGGCTCGGGGAACGAAGAGGAGTCCGGGTCTTTCTGGTCCCGTGTTGGGCTCGTCCTGCTGCGCCCTTCGCACCTTGGCCTCGATTCCCCAGCGGATGGACGCCAAAATCCTGGAAGCAGGGATGACTGACCTCTCCTCCCGATCCTGGCCTGCAGGGGAGAATTGCCGGGACAAGGCATCGGGCTTGAGGTTTTTTGACCCAGGGCGGTAGGAGAGGGTGAAGTCAAAGCGACAAAAAAAAAGGGACCACCGAGCCTGGCGTGGATTGAGACGCTTTGCCACCTGGAGATATTCCAGGTTCCGGTGGTCGGTCCACACCAAGAACGGATGTTGAGCACCCTCCAGCCAGTGCCTCCATTCCTCAAGCGCCATCTTAACGGCCAACAACTCCCGATCGCCGACATCGTATCGGGACTCCGCAGGGCTCAGTCGATGGGAGAAGAAGGCACAGGGGTGGATCTTGCCGTCCGGGGCCCGCTGGGAAAGGATAGCCCCCACCCCCACCTCCGAGGCATCCACCTCAACAATGAAGGGCAGGGCTGGGTCGGGAAGGACGAGGATGGGCGCGGATGAGAAGCGGGTCTTGAGTTCGCGGAACGCCTTGTCCGCCCTAGAACTCCAAACAAAGGGACCCCTGCTCTTCTTGGTGAGAGCGGATATAGGCTCCGCCACTGTGCTGAAACCCCGGATAAACTTCCTGTAAAAGTTAGCGAACCCCAAGAACTGCTGGACCCCCTTGATAGAGCTAGGAGGTTCCCATTCCCTCACAGCTTTAGTTTTCCCCGGGTCCATTTCTATCTGGGCCTCTCGGAGGATGTAACCCAGAAAGGCCACCTCAGACTTATGGAACTCACATTTTTGGGGTTTTACAAAAAGGTGGTTCTGGAGAAGCCTCTGGAGCACCTGTCGAACGTGAAGGCAGTGTTCCTGCAAAGAGCTAGAAAAGATTAAAATATCATCCAGATAGACAAAAACAAAACGGTTAATCATGTCGCGGAGACAGTCATTAATAAGGGCCTGGAAGACAGCTGGAGCATTAGTGAGACCGAATGGTAAGACCTGGTATTCGTAGTGGCCTGATGGTGTATTGAAGGCCGTCTTCCATTCGTCCCCCTTCCGGATGCGAATCAGGTGGTAGGCATTTCGCAAATCCAGCTTAGTGAAGATGGTCGCCCCTGCCAGTAGGTCGAATGCCAAAGACATCAGAGGAAGAGGGTAGCGGTTTCGGACGGTGATCTTGTTCAAGGCCCTATAGTCAATACAGGGCCTCAGGGTCCCGTCCTTCTTCCCCACGAAGAAGAAGCCTGCTCCAGCAGGGGATGTGGAGGGGCGAATGAAGCCAGAGGCCAGCGCATCCCGGATGTAGTCGTCCATGGCCTTCCGTTCTGGGCGGGAAAGAGAAAAAATTCGCCCACGGGGCGGGCTGGTGCCCGGATGCAGCTCGATCGAGCAATCGTAGGACCGGTGGGGAGGAAGGGTAGCAGCTCGGCTCTTGCTGAAAACCTCCTGTAGGTCCAGATACTCCGCGGGAACCTGAGATAGTTCAGAGGGGTCGGGAGGGTGGGGAGGCAGAAAAGGAGGGTCCACGAAAAGGCAGGTGGCATGACAGGTAGGACCCCACCCTAGGATGTGGCCAGTCACCCAGTCGACATGGGGGTTATGGCGGTTCAGCCAGGGGTAACCTAAAATAACAGAAAACTCAGGGGAACAGATTAGGTTCAAATCAATCTCCTCACGATGATTACCTAACTGTAATCTCACCTGAGAAGTCACCCGGGTCACACTGCCACTCCCCAGAGCTCGTCCGTCAAGGCCTGTGATGGCCAGAGCCTCATCAAGGACGACCAGGGGAATCTTGAGCCTCCGTGCTAGGCCTTCGTCAATAAAATTGCCAGCCGCTCCAGAGTCCAACAGAGCCAGGCAAGAATAGTCTGTCTCCCCCCAGGAGATGGAAACTGGGAGGTATACTGCCTGATCGGGGAGCTGGGAGGATAAGGTAGCGCCCGTCACAACCCTCCCCTGGTCGGACGGACATGGCCTTTTCCCTGAAGCTCGGGACAGGAAGAGCGGCGGTGACCTAGCTCACCGCAGTACAAGCAGCGCCCCTCACGCAGTCGCCGCTCTCTCTCCATGGTTGACAGTCGTGATGCTCCTATCTGCATGGGTTCAGGATCGTCATGGACCGGAGAACGCCAAGGGCCTCCCTCTGGTGTCTTCTGGACGAAGCCCTGACACCTGCGGCGCTCCCTCATCCGAGTGTCCAACCGGATGGCGTGGGCGATCAGTGGCTCGAGATCGGTGGGGCAGCCCACAGAGGCTAGCCCATCTTTCAGGGAGTCTGAAAGCCCGTGATGGAAAGCAGTAACCAGGGCATGCTCATTCCAATCACTCTCCTTGGCGAGAGTGCGGAATGCGATGGCGTAGTCTGCAACACTCCGCTTGTCCTGGCGAATGGTCATAAGGAGCCTTGCTGCATCCTGGCCAACTGCCTTCTGGTCAAAGACCAGTAGCATCTCCTCCTGGAATGCTGCGAAAGTACGGCATTCGGGACCCTGTTTGTCCCAGACAGCTGTGGCCCATTCCAGAGCCCTGCCAGAGAGTGTGGTAATCACAAATGCAATGCGAGACTTGTCTGTGGGAAAGGTTAAAGGGCGGAGATCAAAGTTCAATCTGCATTGGGTAAAAAATCCTCTGCACCCACCTGGATCGCCATTGTAGTATTGGGGAGTGGACAGCCGAGGCTCTGGGCTTGCATGGGAAGGAGGAGCGGTGTACCCAGGTGCTGGTTGCTGTTGCCATGTTGCCCCAGCCTGAACCAGTTGTTGCAACCTGTGCTCATGGCGAGCTAAATCCTCCCGCTGGCGCTCCAGATCCTTTTGCTGGCGACTTAAACTCTCACCTTGTTGCACCAACGCCTGCTCGTGTTGCTCCACGCGTGCTTGAGCGCGAAGAAACAACTCCTTCATGTTCTCCATCTGTTCGGAAACCCCCGCTGGATCCATAATGTCTGCGTTGTTCTGTCAGGCGGGAATCGAACCCGGGTCGCTGGCGTCGTGAACCAGCGAGCTACGGAGTGAGCTAATACAAGGATCCAATTGCGGTTAACAGTCAAAGTACTTGTTTTATTAAACAACAGAAATCCAACGCACAGGAGACAAACGAGAGAGTTCAAACAGTTCCAAAAGCACAGAAGAAAACTCCAGAAAGCAAAAGAAGCAGCGCAAAAACGGCAGTACAAAAATCCCAAAAGATACAAAGTACAAAAACGGCAGTCCATAAATCCCAAGAGAAAAAGGTGGTCAAAAACGGCAGTCAAAATATCCAAAGGATACAGAAAATCAGAACGGCAGAGAAAATCCACAGGCAAAAATACAATAGGTACACGAGGCAAAAAGTACGGCAGAGAACCGCAAACCGAGAACAGAGAACAGAGAACCAATTACTCACTTGACTGGAGACTCCTAACAACGCAGAAAAGAACAAGTGAAAAAAGCCCACTACTTATACCCCGCTTAACAAGCACCAACACAGAACAGGTGAGAACAGAAAATGAGAATCAGGTGGGCAACAGGTACACAAAGCAAACAATCTCCACTAGATGGCGCCAAAGTCATAGAATCGGTCACCGAGCGTGACAGGAGTAGAGAGATCAGGATGTTTGAGGGACAGGTATACAAAAAATATGGACCTGAATGTGTAGATGAGAACTGACTAAGGAAGGGAAAGAATGTAAAGTAAGTGAAGAAAGTTAACTGAAGGTAGGGCTATGATGGAAAGTGGAAGTGTATGGGAAATGGGAGAAGGAAGCAATGGATAGAGAAGAGAAAAGCTAGAGAGCAGAGGGAAAGAAAGTTTTTTTTACAGAAGAGAGAGGGGAAATGGCTGCCCAGAGGACTACAGACATGACAGCAGAAATGTTTGTGCAGAAGAATGAACCAGAACCAACAGCCACACTCCCTGTTAAGACCCCAGCCACCTTTGCCTCAGTCACTTCAGCCTCAGGTATTCCCGAAATCATTTCAGACTCAGTTACTCCAGCTATCTGTGCCACAGCCTCCCACATAGCTTACACAACCAGCTGCTGTTGCACAGGCCACTGTCCCCAGACCAACACAGTTTCACAGCAGGCGACTGGGAAGGAAGAAAAGGGGGGCAGGAGTGGATAGCAACAAGTATTGGCTGATTTGTTTACTGAACTGTGAACTTGTTATACAGCCACTGAAGATTGGACTAAAATGGCCATCTCAAGGTTTAAAACAAACAGCTAGAGAATTCTTGGGAAGAGTGGCACAGGCAGGGAATAGACATGGAGGAGGGACCACAAATGCAGCACAGGAGGAAGCATTGATAAGACAATATTTCATCCTAGGAGGAAAAAAAAGAGCTCATGGACTGTGTTAAGACTTATCTTGTTATGTGGAGTACTGCACCTCCCAATGAACTGTTATAATATGCTGAAAATTGTGAGAAAAGTGACCAAAAGAAGCAAGATGAATTTCAAGCACTTTCAAACAAGTAGGCAAACAGGAGGAGGCAAGGGGGGAAGGGGAGGACAGGGAGTGAGAAGAGGACAACAGTCAGCCCTTGGGCCCTGGGACCTTTTGTTGACACTTCGGATTTACTGATTGGATTGTCTGGATGCTGCAGCCCAGCCGAAACTCTCTCTCTCTTTGAATGGACATATTTTTCTTTTTGATTGATACAGGGACAGATATTAGTATGTTAGGAAAGAAGGATAGTGGAAAGTGTATGAAAGTGTATGACAAGTGTAAGAAAAGTACCAGAATAGTGACCGTTATGGGAGCATCAGGTCAGTGGATAGCAAAGTCAGTTTTTACTCCAATATTACTACAATAGGAACACAATGCATTACAACACCAGTTCATCCTCAGCAGTGTTTGCCCTGAAAATGTACTGGGCCGAGACTTAATGTGTAAACTACCGCTTACTATTTCACTCACACATAATGGGGTTGGTTTAGAGGGGTCCCTTTTGTTTGTATTATCAGATAACTTGCCCAACTTGAAGTGGAGTTTTAAAGTCACCAGTCTTGGTCCAGGGAGATAAGGAACTTCCAGAGTGTTTTGCAATGTGTGACGAATTCTTTCTCAGATATCACAAATCCGGAATACTTAGGTACCAAGTCAATCATCTCGTTAAAGAATATTGACATAGCTAGCATTATTATGACTAAAAGCTACGCTGCAGCTGTAGTAGACCTGAAACCTGGTCTGAAATATTTAGTTTGCAAACTCAACTTTTTCTCCCCATGTGCCTTTAGAAAAAAAAAGGGAATTGTGTGATTGTGGACTTTTGGTTAAAGCATGTGTACATGCTGATAATTGGGTGTCCATTCCACACACCCCTGATTTGATTTATTCATCCTCTCTGGAGGCATATTTTTTTTCAAAAAATGGAGCTCCTTAATTGTACAAAGACATATTTTTGTAAAGCCTGAACCTTCCTATTTACAACAGCAAGAGACTTTAACTTTGTCTGCTGAGGAAAGAGCAACTCTGAGACATTTTGTGCTTGTATATTAACTTAGACAGAGAGGGCACAGCCTCTCCAAGCATGTGCAAATAATTGTAAACCTTGACTGACTAATTGACTTGGACTGACAACTCTGATAAAGTTTGTGTTGATTTAAGGTAGGCGTTGGACGTCTTCTGCCGGCTCCAGGGTTTACTAATCCACCTACCTTATAGGATGTAGATATAAAAATGACTAGTTACATGCGAGGACTGATTGCTGCTCTGTCTTTTGTGTCTCAATAGTTTCCAAAGGACACACCCAGTTGAGCCAGGAGCCTGGGTTCTGATCAAAGATTTAAGGAAGGACGAATTGGGATCAAGAGCGGTGGCGAAGACCGTTTGAAGTACTGTTATCTACATCTACGACTGTGAGGAGGGCTGAAAGAGACACTTGGGTACATCTGTCACACTGCAGAGTGGTGAAAAATCTGGAACAATACATCAACTGAATTGGATTGGTAATAAGAAAGGATTGGTAAACAATCTTCAGGAGGCTAAGGAATATAGGCGTCAGGATAGATTCATAAGTATCACTAGCACCACATCAAAGTATTTTTCTCAGTTTAGCTAGACAACCGTTACAAGTTTGTTGTTTTTTGTTTCATTTTATTTGGACAGTAACCTGAGGCGGGTCTAACCAACCCAAGTCAGCTCTGCTGTTGAAGATCTAGGGATATAGGTTTTATTTTTGAGTTTTTGAATAACTGAGAAAACAAAAGATGTTGGTGTTGGTATTGTTGATTATTTACCTGAGGGTTAGATCATCTACCCTAAATGAAGAAGTGTGTGGAACTAATAAAGTCTGTGATTTAGCTTTCCGTGCCAGAACAATACTAACAGAAACTAATGATACATGTTGGGTATGCCATGACAAATCATTACAAGTGCGGGGGTTCCCATATAGAACGTTTCAGGACTCTTTATGTGCAGCCTCCTGATTATGTACCAGCCCTCAATGTCTTTCAGAAGTAGGTTTAGAAAACATAGCAGCATTTATGGATGGCTCATCATTAAATATCCTGTTGACAGTAATGGATTCAGTATGGTTGTATGAAACAGGAGAAAGGTCACAAAGAAAGTTAGGATGGGTTAACTCTGACAAATCTGTAAAATATGACAACTATTGGCCTGTTCAAATCACACAGAATCAAGATGCGCCTAAGGTAGTAAAATCGTATACCATTTGTAATAATAGTGGATTTCCCTTAACCCATTTAAGCCGGGAAAGCATTACCGCTGTTCTACCATTAAAGCCGGGAGCGCTGTTGCGTCATTCTACCTTTAAGGCCGGGAAAGCGTTTGTGTCGTTTTTCTGTATAAGGGGGGTTTTTGCCCAAAGTGTCAGCCTCTGGGCCAATGAAATGCATCAGAATAGACATGTGATAGTGCCTCAAATGTTTTGCCATTAGTAGCTTAAAAAAAAAATCGTTGGCTTTCTTGCTTTGCTAAGTAACGTCTCCTCCGCGACAGCCAGGATTATAGCTCAAAGTAAATTAGGCATGGAGTGAGTTGTGAGTACTGGTAGTTACAGAATATGGTTATCTGTAGTTGTTAACGATTGTTACTTGCTTAAATGTAGGTTTACTCGAGGTAAATGAAAGGGAATATGGTATCATAGAGGGCAGTGACGTGCGGTGAAGTCAGTACGAGGGTAGGCACTGAGTTATGAAAGCCAGATTAATTTATTTATTGTTTAGGCTAATAGGCTACGTCACAACAGTAGGTACAAGTGCGGCACACAGGCACGGTCGATCGATATATTAAAAAAAAATACAATCACGATAACATATCGTCTCCCACACGCACGCACACACCAGTTAATGTCCATCATCAGAATGCAACCATCTTTATCCGCACAGCGGCCAATTATGTGTCAGTCAGCAGCAATGAGAACACACACTGCTCAATTGAATATGAAAGCAAATGGCTTGCAGTCGGCATTAATTCAACCCCACACTTATCATTTCAAAATTAAGCTCAAAATAGTTTCTAACTCACCTGACTAGCACAGCCACAATGCCAATCTTTTTTGTCATACCAGTCCGTTTGAAACGACAATTTTTGGTCCCTTTTTCTGCAGAAGTTAATTTAGTGTTGGAATAGGCCTCCCTCTTGCTAGTTTCTATTAAAGTCGAGTTTAGAGAAATGTCTAAGTTCCACAATATCGGTAGATACCGTGTTGTCATTTTTACTTTGATTTTCGCGGGGATTACGCTTAGTTTGTGTAATGACGTCAGCTGCGCAAATGTCCAGTAATATCTCGATTTTAATTGGTCCATGTTTGATACGTAACGTAGATGATTACTGGCATAACATATTTACGTGCAAAGGCACAGTAGAGTTGTGCCTTTCGACGTACATATTAAAGAATACAGAATCGAAGTGCGCATGCGCGACATGACTTTTCCGTTGCCGTTCATAATGAATGGACAGTAAAGGCACTGCTTATTCTACCGGTTTTTTGTATTTGTTTATGCGTAACTGATACAATTGTCATCGTAACGTCTAAACAATTGGAATAACGTATGTATTGCATTTATATATCACAAGAATACTCGGTACAAATACAAATACAAGTTAATTAAATAAAATGATTTAATAAACATTTTTACGTTTGAATTTTGTCAGGGTAGGCAGTGCCTACCTTGCCTACCCTGACTGCACGTCACTGATAGAGGGCTATATTAACACTAAGCTAGCTTGCTATGTTGTTAAAACTTTCTCCAGTGAGCAAGAGTGTGAACGAGCGAATTATATCGACATCTCTCTATTCTTTGCATTACTATATATTCTAGTATTTCAAAACAATAATCAGTCCCTATAGAATGTTGTTTATAATCAGTTAATGCTATTGAATCCTCGTTTGACTTTATTATAGTGAATGCTTTGGTTGCCTTCCATTTCAGCCCAGCATACAGGATTTATCAGTTGATAAATAAGATGTACTTGAAATTTGTTTTGTTTTTTATTTGAATTAGTCCTGTTTTTTCCCTTTGAATGGAATATTTGACACTAAACTAGTTCATATGTATCTCAGTGATAGTATCCAAATGAGCATTAAAATATCACTGGTATGTAAAAACTACATGGACAACAAAATAGTTATAATTGTTGATCAAAATCTTATTCCCTTCTGCTCATAATACAACAAGTAAACAACTCAGAGGTTGACACTGTCAGGTCCATTCTCCATCCATAGTGTCCAAATGAGCATTAAATATCCCTGGTATGTAAAAACTACACGGACAACAAAATAGATGTTAATCGTATTCCCTTCTGCTCATAATAAAACAAGTAAACAACTCAAAAGTTAAAACTTTCCCTAAAAGAATTATATATTTATAATTATATAGTTATATACTTTATTTCACTTTGTTATATACTTTGTCATATAGCTTATTACATTTTTTTCTACTGTTTTGTGCTGATCCTGCACTTTTACATATTTTGTTTACTTTTGAGAAGGTGTATGTAAATATTGTAAATATTTGTAAATACAAATTCCCATGAAAGCCACAGGTGTAAGCTCTCAAATACTTTTTGAATTGTGTTCCTATCTGTTACAGGGGCTGAGAAATCAGTAATGTAGTAGGCGTTGACACAATTGCTGAATTTCTAGAAAAACTTCAGGTTTTGGGGGCTTTTCTGAAATCGCCTATAGGTTTTACAGGCATTTTTTCCAGGCGTTTTAGGCCTAAATGGGTTAAGGTTGGCTGAAAACCTTGACAGTAAGCAAGTACCAGCTAAAAAAGGGTTTGTGTGTTTGTCTGTTAAACCTCCTAACCAAGATAACATGACTAGAAAAGAGTTAGGACAGAGTAGATGTCAATATTATCTCAAAGAAATGTATGACCAGCCAAAGGAGGGAGCTAAACAAACTAAGCCTGGAATTTGGATGGGGGGAGAGTACTTCCCACTGATAAGGTATAGCAGTGTTCCAAGTGCTAACTTTAATTTTGCTCTTCCTATGGGCATGTATTGGGTGTGCGGTAAGATGGCTTATTCCTATTGGCCTCCTAATGCTGTAGGAACATGTTACATAGCTGCCATTGCACCTACAATTTGGATCTTATATAAAAAAACAGTATAACCAACAGCAGTCTACTACACATCCCCATAGAGAGAAAAGAGAAATGACTTATACGTCAGGATGTATGAGTAAATGGACATAACAGCTTTTGATTCAGTCCTAGAGGATTTTGAAAAACGATTTGGGGCAACGGCCTCCAAAATACTAATGATAATGTTAAAAATTGGATTACCATTCCTAGTCCCTTTAGTGACTTTTATCATGGTTCTGTTTGTGGGAAAGTTTCTATTAACCTGTATAATGAGTGCTTTAAACAAACAATTCACAGGGAAAAAGTATGTGGCTGTCAAAGCAAGGAAACCTGACAGAAATGAGTACACGTTTCCAAATAGTCCCGTGCCAACTGAAATGTATGAAGATGTTTTTCCATTCAAAGAAGTCCCGAATAATGAGAGAGAGGAAATATGGTAGTAACAGAAGTGTACAATGTGTCTGACCTAATTTTGAAAAGACCTGGTTTAAATGATGGATATACAATTGGAAGTTCATGTTGTGATTTTATTTTCCATGAGTAATGGGGGTTTCTTTTATTTTCTATGTATAATATGGATGTAAACTTGAATAATTAGATCACTTAGAGAAAGTAATTTGTAACCATGTTTTGCTATTATGTGTGTTTAAGGCTTGTAATCAAATGGAATGATGATACATATAGTTGCTCTAGGTGTGGTACTATAGTACCACCCCTGCCAACACACCCATGTGGGGCCCATATGGGTTGCATGTGGGCTGGTGAGTGGGCCCCATTTGGGCTGCCCAGCTGGGCCCCAGTCAGTTTTGTCCGGGGGTTCCATGGTGGCCCCATGTGGGCATGCCCAGATGGGCTCAAGGTGGGTTTCACATGGGCCCTAGGCAAAACCCACATGGGCAACCCAGGTTTCTCCCAGCTGTGGGCTCATGATGGGTCCCTTATTGTACCCTAAAGGGTAATAACCATTATCATTATGGGCATACAAAATAATTTTTACTTACTTTAGTCAGCCCATAGTACAGTTCTTTACAAAACTACAATGACAAAGAGACAAGTTATACAATTCATAATTTTTTTATTGCAATTTAGAGAGGCAAGGCTATAAAGAACACCAACTGTCAGTCTCCCCCCTAAATGATCTTGGCATTGGTTTAGTTACCAGTTTTGTGTTGGATTATATGCACCTTGTGTGCTTAGGGGCAATGCGTAAGTTGATATTTCTTTGGATGAAGGGGCCTTTGAAATGCAGGCAGTCTGTGAAGTTTTTTATTGCAATGTCCGCATATATGGTTTCTATCAGACAGTATTTATTTAGCAATTTTGCAAGGAAACCACGATCGTTGTTTGAATTCAGCACATGGAAAGCTACAGAGCTTCGCCAATTTTTACTTTTCACTGGCCCTGCTGTTCTTCTCAATAATATACCCAGTAGAATGTACAGAAACTTTTTACTTCTGTCTGTATCGATGAGAATTCTTCTGAGTCCTGCCTTATGTTGTCCTGACAATTGTGACTATGCTGACTATGCTGAGGAGATTTTGAAACTCTTTGTAACAGATTTCGTTTCAATTTATGGCACTGAATTTGGCAGCTACAACATGCATTCATTGATCCACCTAGCTCAAGATGCACGAAAATTCGGCCCATTGGATAATGTGTCAGCTTTTCCCTTTGAGACGTTTTTAGGTAAACTGAAAAAACTTGTCCGTCGGCCTCAAAACCCTGTCCAACAACTGGTCAGGCGGATCCATGAGAAGCAGAAATTGCAAACCCAAAAGACCACGTCTGTTGTAAGCCCAGTCAGACAGCTCCACTTTTCTGGACCTATGATTCATTCAGTTGCAACATGGGAACAATACAAGCGTTACAATGACAGACAGACACTGATCTCCTCCTCTCGTGGTGACGACTGTTTTTAGAGTTTTTTCAATCAAAGCTGAGGGGCTGCCTGTCTGGCCTGACGGGCCCCCCGGTCCCTCGCACCAATCAGCCACTTTGAGACCGCCTTCTCTGCATCATTTCGTGTGATCTGGCTGGTCAGGCTTTCCTTCTTCAAGCCTCCTGCAAGGAACAAATATAACAGCGACTTACTTCACGTGATAACTATCAACCAGGATTGCAAAAGCAACAGTGGGTCTCAAAAGATTAGAATATTGTGGAAGCCTGTTAAAGGAGAAATCCGGTGTGAATCAATCAATAGACCTGTTGTTCAGTATCTATCAGTATCTATAAGAAAAGGGGCCAGAAAATTTGATGCAACATAAAAACGAATAACGAACCAATAACTAATGTTAATTGCACAGGGCATAACAAATTTAAACTGAAAGTTACTATGCCCTATTCACTTAAATGCATACTATGCAACGTTTTTAGGTTTATTTATCAGCTTTGTAAAGACTTAGATGTTTATATGGCTCATTCCGGGGTGAATGAAGGCTATTTTGCATAGTACTGCTTTAGTGTTAGTTGCCAGTTCAATACATACTGTATGTGGTCTATGCTGTATCACACTGACAGCCTCAAACAACAGGGCTTGTAAAAAAGGCCCTGGGTTTATGTTCCATATTGCACATTGTTTATCCTTTTCGCGATTGGGGACTTTTAGTTTGACATGGGCAGCACCGACGTCATGCTCCCACATTGTTTTATTTACCGTGTCGCGTTGAGATAGTAAAACTGCGTGCCTCATGTGTGAACGACAAACATTAAGCTCGACGTGTGCGTCTATGAAAGTTGTAAGTGTTCTAATGTCATGTTAATTTCCTTTCATAAGCAATGTTATATGTTTAGAGAAGTCATTGTTTATCGTTAGTGTTAAATGAGTAAAGGAATGCTAGCATTTATGTATGAATGATGTTTATGTTAGCTTGTTAAATTAGCCTGTTAGGTTAAAATGTCAGCATTGACATGTGCGCGAGGGCTACGTAGTGTACTTATGGTTTTCCCATGTTTTACTCTGTTTCAGAACCACACGCTCAGTACACCTTATATGTTTTCATATATTTCCACACTGTTGTTTGTACAAACGGAAGATCTCTGTTAGAGGATTCTTATGCTGCTGATATTCCTGCACCTTCAATACAGCTTGGTTGTATCAGATCTTGCCTCCTGAGTAATCCATATCCAACCTGCACCTCCCTTGCCCTGAACATCCTGGCCGTGAAGTAGTGTTATGGCCGACACTCATGATTGTGTGTGATTATACATTCGAACAATTCAAATACAGTCCTACCTCAACACATACCGCTTTATCTATTAACCCTCACCCACAGGGCTATTTATTGATTCACACCAAACTTCTCCTTTTATGTCAGTAATTCAATGTAAAAGGTGAAGCTCATACATTATTTAGATTCAATAGACATTAATGGCATATTACTAGCCATTATTTGTGTTCATTTTGATAAAGAAAACCCCACAATCAGTATCTCACAAAATTAGGATGTTTTCTAATATTGTACAACTTAAAATATCATACACATGCACACCTACCATATATTACTTCAAATAACTTTAAGGACTTGAATTCCCTCTTCCCGTTGCGTCCCACAAAGTTGTACTGCCTGGATAGGCCATGGTCGAAGAGGAAGGCCATCATTCTTCTTGTGGCCTGCTCAACAGAGCCCTCCCCCCTATATCAGCCACAGCTGCAATCTGAGGGGGAACAAAGGCAACACAAGGCAGGTTTATCTACAGTATATTGTTCACTGGAATAAACCAGTCAACATGAAAGAACTGCCAGATGCATGGATATGAGCACTCTTGGGAAGTTTCAGATCAAATTCACTGTTAATGAGTTGAGTTGCATTACCCTAGATAATAAAGGAAAAATAAAGAGTCAATCTGTCAATCCGTTCAATCTGTTCTTTGAGGCTTCTGAGTGTTGTCAATAGGTACCAGAATGACAGCATGACAGCAATAGGTACATTGTGGACCGAATTTGCAAACTGGCAGCTAAGACTAACAGATGTGGGCGTACGAAAACAAAACTGCTATGCCCTCTTCAGTTAGTGTTAGCTGCCGTTTCGTTATTTGGTCCACTGTGCATGAAATTCAGTCGTTCTCCTAAATATCGACAGCACTTGGCAACATGTAAAAACAGAGCTACGGGTTGATTCACTCCAAATGATTTAACATACATACCAGTTCTGACATGAAGTCTGGGTTTGCCAGTCTTCCATGTGTTCAACCTCACTAACTGTCATTATCACGTTCGAGAAAACCGGAGTGAACAGATAAATGCACACACACAGCAAACAGCACGACAGTTTCCTAGCATCAGAGCTTCGTCCAGAATGAGAATGGATAGAGAATGGATAGGAACCCTAGCTGCTAGCCGAGAAAACGTTGCAGACATTCCAAGTCTTTAATCTGCCTTACTAACAAATACACAAACAAATCCTTCTGAACTATAAGGCAACCACGCAAAATAAGATCGAAAATAGCTTGATATTGACTTAACGATTAGCACTAGATATCTGTGTTCAACATCAAGGTTTAACCAGGTTTAATTACCAAAGCTAGCTACACATGCAGCTACATTCTTACATTCGCTTAAAGATAGCTAGTTCCTGTCCTTTTGGTTAACAGAATGTCCTAGTTATTAAAGCGTATAGCTTGTATTATTCAGAGATTATTCAGAGATTGATTCTTACCTGCTTTTTGTCCAGCCAAACTCGACTCTTGCACTTGTCTTGAACGTGTTTAATGAATCACTGGCACATGACAGTCAGCAGCAGCAGCAGACGTTAACGCAACGGCGCGAAATGTTTCAACTTTGCTTGGGGGAGGGGCGGGGAGGGGGTGGAGGAGTTTCACCATCTTCTTCTTGTTAGCAGAATACATTTTCATTGAGGTTTGATTACGACATTACATTATCTGTTATGCTCTAAAATTGCGGAATTTTGGACCCAGTCCAGCTGGAATTGTAAGCACAATCTCATGACATCATTTTGAATTGGAGACCAGCTGGAACCCACTTATTGCCTATGTTTAGTTTAGCCCATCTACGGCCCACCTATTACCCATGTGGGCTCCAATGACAAAGCCCACGCGCTGCCCATGCTTAGTTTAGCCCATGTAATGCCCACCTATTGCCCATGTGGGGCCCAACAACAAAGCCCACTCGAAGCCCATGCCCAGCCAACACCCAACTAGCCCAGATGAGGCCCATGTGGGCCCCAACTGTATGTGTTTGCAGGGACAAGGGGGGAATGTGGGATAAAAAATATATGTTTCACATTTAATTAAGTAGGTTAGTATAGGATTCCATAGGATAACATACATTGAATTGGTAACTTAGTGTGGCCATGTATTCTGTTTGACCTGTTGGGTAAGGTTTGATGAGCTAAGAGAGTTAGTCAGGACTTGGGGTAAGGGGATCCTATGTCAATAGTCTTATCTATAGTGGAGGACAAGGAGGCCACAGTGTATTAGTCTGAGGGAGGGGTTTTAGGTATAAGAGCTCAGTTTGCCCAGAGACTGATGGGCATTGTTGTGCCATGGATTGCTTGTAACAATGCTCCCGATATCGTTAATAAATCTGCAGTACCACTCCAGTTGTCTGTAAGTAATTTTGACCACAGAGCTCTGTCCCTTGATGGATGCAGGGCACCAGGAGGCCAGTGTTTCCCTTGGTGACCCCTCTCCTCAGGGCATCAGTGCTCAGGCGAGAGGGAGGCTTCGCTTTTGCCTAATGTACCACTCTGGCAATACATATAAGATTCACTGTATGCAAGATGCACCATTAAGAGATGAATATGCAGCTGTCATATCACCCCTACATTATGATGAACGAATACCGAAAATATGCATGTAAAGTAGTGCATTTTAAGTTACAGAACTTTAAGAATGCAGGAACTTTGAAACAGAAGTGTCAGAAATGGCCAAACAGAGTAGCCTGCTCTTACAAAACCCTGCGTCAGGTCCCTGCATGTGTGAGAATAAAGCAGCACAAAGCAAGTGACACACAAGGTATTCTAGTAGTAAATATACACCCACAACAGAATACGGCCCGGTGCATGACGGGAGGTGATATGACCTCAGAGAGTTGAGAAGTTGATTGCTGCAAGGCAAACATTTGAAATATTTATTAATTTGTGTAAAACCGTTTACACTGGCACTGCACACACTGAGAGAACAGAAGTGTTTTTGGATCCAGCCTCCAGCCCTCATATGCTGCCTTGCTGAGGCTGCCCCTGCATTCAACACAAAGCTGTTGGTGGTGCCAGTCGTGCATGTGTGTGTGTGTGTGTGTGTGTGGCAACTGAACTGAAACAAACTGAAACTGAAACAATTCATGAGGGGAAACACAGTAGCATTCTACAGTCATACTGCGACATACAGACACAACTATAGGCACACCATGACATGAGAAGTTATTAATACAAACATTTCAGTAACACACAACCAATTCATGATATTGAACACGCACATAAACTAAAACTACACCTGAATGAACACCGTGAAAAAGATAATAGTGGGACTCCAATCTCAGAGGTATGACAGAAGCAGCGTCTACTCAACAATTGTGCTTCTGATCTTTGCGCAAACGTGTGACGCCATCTAGTGGAGAACCGATTATACACCCCTTTGAAAGTGCAGATATTGGTGCGCCTTTATTGCTGAACGTTTTCATATTTCTTGCCTATTCGCTTGATTTGGGTTATTTTGGTTAAACATTTTTAAAACGGGCATATGCTTAACAATTTACCGGTCTAGGGTGCAGAAACAGGTTTTGTATCTTTAAAGCATTTTCTGACTCAGCTATAGATTTGGACACATTCTTGGAACGGAGAATTACGGAAGATCACGAGTGTGGGTATAATATCTGACTCGTTCTATGACGCACCATTGCATTATCATTTGGTATTCTAGTAGTAAATATACACCCACAACAGAATACGGCCCGGTGCATGACGGGAGGTGATATGACCTCGGAGAGTTGGGAAATTGATTGCTAACTTGAAGCCTGAGAGTGAAGTTTACACATTGACACCATGTCGCTCTCCCGCATGGAGCGATTGCAAGTGTGGGTTATGAGCGCGATCATGGCCGTGTTATACGTAATATTTTGGTTGCTGAGTCCAAGACCGAGGGCTGGTGCACCTTCCAAAGTTCCTCCAATCACCAACCCGCTGCTGAAGCTGTCTGCAACCCAACTTGCGCAGAAAATACGTCGGAGAGAGGTCTGCATCTTATTCTCATATTATGCAATTCTCATGCAATGTTATTCTCATCGAATTGACGAGTTAGCCTAGTTCCGAGCCTTAAGCGCATATAGCAGTGGTCGCTTACAGCCAGCTATTTGCTGTTTGACATACAGCTATTTAATAGATCTAGTCTTCTGAACTCTGTGATTGCTACCTTCCTTAACCCTCCTATTATCTTCAAATGTACTTACATCGTTTATGTTGGGGTAAATTTGACCCGAGCAATTTTTAACCTCCAAAAAATTATTAGAATTAATAATGTACCCAAGTTTATGTGTCTGGTACTTTATGTTTGTTTGTTGACTACCTAAATATCCCTTTAAATAAAACAATACCCACACCTATGCGCACAGCATACCTACGTATGTACAGGACATTGAAAACATATAATTATGTTGATTTTGTGTTTACCCAGTTGTCCCCATTACATTAGGAAAAGTAATTTAATATGAAGCAAAACAAAAGATGTCAATCATTTATTTAGAGGTGTTAAACATTGAATGTGGTCAAATTGACCCCATAGATAATAGGAGGGTTAAAGGGTTGCAGGTGTATTCTGTAAACACCAGAATGACTGATTTTTTTAACCTCTGTATATTTTAATCAGTTGCATATTTTCCCTTTGCTCGGCTGAAAGGGCTCTTTGTGTGGTAAGAGGTAGAGCCATAAAAAGCCATAAAAGTTGGATAATGGTGTCTTGTCATCCCACCACACGGATACTGACTAGAACTATGTTGGACACATTGTGTGTACGCAGCTGTCAAGTGTGGAAGTGGTCCAGGCTTACATAGACAGAATCCAGGAGGTGAACCCTCTACTCAATGCCATGGTCAAGGATAGGTCGGTCCCCCCTTCTTTGTGTGTGTGTGTGTGTGTGTGTGTGGGTGTGTTTGTGTGTGTGTGTGTGTGTGTGTGTGTGTGTGTGTGTGTGTGTGTGTTTGTGTGTGTGTGTTTATGCGTGTGTCTGTCTGCACACTATGTGTGGCAGTAGGGCAAGTTTATCACTCCAATACTGCACTCACTGCACAAGTATCTGTATCAGCCCATGTCCAGAATCTGTCATCAATGCATCTCACTCTCTCTCTCTCTCTCATTCTCTCTCTCTCTCTCATTCTCTCTCTCTCTGTCTCTCTCTCATTCTCTCTCTCTCTCATTCTCTGTCTCTCTTTCATTCTCTTTTTCACTCTCTAACTCATACTGTCAGGTTCTCTGCTGCCCTGCAGGAAGCTGCTCAGGTAGACATACTGATAGAGGAAGAGACTTCGGGAGCAGAGGAAGCCCTGGCTGAACGCCTCCCACTACTAGGGGTCCCACTCTCAGTGAAGGAGTCTTTCGCCCTTCAGGGTACACACACACACACACACACACACACACACACAAACACACACACACACACACACACACACACAGCTTTTACAGAAAACACAGATATGGACACACACACACACACACACACACACACACACACACACACACACAATACCAAGCTGCCAACAACGACCGTCACACATACACCCTAACTGGCTGACTCCCATGTATGTACTCATACACAAACATTGCCCTTAAAGGTGTTATAAGGCTCCATCACAGTCACACAAGCAGGCAAAGCTCAGTTAACTCTTCACCTCAACTGTTCACCAGCTACTTCACCCCTCCCATCTCAGGTCAACCTGCAATTAGTGTCACTATAAGACATTCTTCTAGTTATTCCACGAAATGCTATACCTACTCCCCCACTCCCATCTCAGGCATGCCTCACACCTCTGGCCTGCCCTCCAAGGCGGGGGTGTTGGCGAGTGTGGATGCCCCCAATGTGGCCTACCTGAAGAGGGCAGGGGCCATTCCGCTAGGGGTCACAAACACCCCTGAACTCTGCATGTGGAGCGAGTGCCACAACCGCCTGTACGGGATCACGAGGAACCCCTACAGCCTGGACCGCACACCTGGAGGGAGCTCAGGTGAGTGCATACACACACAGATAAAAACACATACACACACACACATATACATATACACACAGGTGGAAAAAACCACACACACCATCAACTTTACACATCTCTGTTGTAGACCCATGTACATTTACCCCAGATGCTGCCAGAGAGGTCCGAAACTCTTTAGAGGTGATGTGTGGGTTGACTTTTACCTGATTTATTCTTCTTCTGGTGCTTCTTGGTGATGGTCTTGATGGGCGTCCACTTCTAGGCAGAGATGCGGTCATGTTGAATACCCTCCATTTCAAAATTATTTGTCTTGGATGGATGGATGGAGCTGGAATCTTTTGGAGATGGTCTTATAGCTTTCCCAAGACTGATGGGCTGTCAGTACCTTCTTCCTGATGTTCTCGGATATCTCGTTTCCTCTCGGCATTGTTGATCTGTGTGGGTACACCTTGGCACTACAGTAGTTTGGTTGGTTTCCTCTCTCTTTTAATCTGTATGGCCCAAACCTTTCCCTAAGGATGTCTCAGATGATCGGTTTGCTCAATTGACTAATTATTCACCCAAATAAGTTTCACTGAATCTGTTACCTGCTTGACTTTATCAATTCAGCTGGGGGTTCACTTACTTTTGAAATGGACTAATTCCATGTTTCATGTAGTTTTTCAGCCTCTCAAACAATTTCCTCTAAACAAGTACATGCAAATAATAAACATAAACCTGACATTTCATCTATGGAAAATTGGTGATAAAAAAATGAAAAATCATGGTAAAACAACAGAAAACGCTTAAGTCCTCAAGGGGTTCACATACTTTCAAGTGGCACTGTATATATACATGTATGTGTGTTTGTATGTCTTTTACTATAGGTTGTGGAGCACCTGGAGGCAGACCTTGGGGTCAGAGTTCAGGAGTTGCGTCTACCAGAGCTCAAGTATGGCCACCTGATCTGGGAGCTCTTCATGGGCCTACCTGACAAAGCTGGAAAGGTAGGTGTGTGTGTGTGTGTGTGTGTGAATGTGAGTGTGCGTGTGCGTGTGCGTGTGCGTGTGCGTGTGCGTGTGTGAGTGCGAGTGCTAGTGCGAGTGCGAGTGCATGTGTGAGTGTGAGTGTGCGTTAGCGTGAGCAAGTGTGTGCGTCTGTTTGTGAATACTTGTCATAAATACCAATTGAGTGTATTTCCTGTGTTGAATGGTTGTGTTTTCTGCAGCCCCCACAGCCCTTCACAGAGCTGATGTCAGAGGGGGGGTCAACTGTTAGTCAAGTGGATGATTGGAAGATCCTCACATACTATGGCGTCAATAGGTAAGGACACACACACACACACACACACACACACACACCACACTCACTCACTCACTTACATTTTCTCTCCTTCTCTCTCTCACACATACACATACACACACACATACACACAGACACTCACTCCCTCACTGTCATTTTCTCTCTCTTTCTCTCTCTATACAGTCTATGTGCATGTCAGACAGACAGTTTTTATGGTGTAAAAGCATGCATGTGCATGTGTGTGTTTGTCCTAGGTCTAGCCCTCTCAGAGATGGCTCACTTTGGCAAGCCATCGCAGTTCCTTCTGCAGCAGAAGGAGGCGCTAGAGAGGCGTCTGGAGGAGCTACTGGGCACTGATGGGGTGCTTCTGTGCCCCCCTCATCCCCATCTGGCCCCTAAACACCACCACCCACTCTTCACACCCTTCAACTTTGCCTACACTGGTAACTGTAGTAAACCACCAACCACTCTTCACACCCTCATTTTGGTATCTCACATATTTAAGGTATGACATCTAATACATGATACACTGTTAAGCTGTCATGCATATGTAAATTCTTATGACTGTACTAAAACATGTCTCTCACTGTGTCTCCTCCTTCTCCACCTCCTCTCTGCTTCAGGCATTTTCAACATCCTTGGTCTGCCGATTACCCAGTGTCCTCTGGGGTTGAGCCAAGAGGGGCTGCCGCTGGGCGTGCAGGTGGTTGCCTGGAAACTGCAGGACCGCCTGACGCTGGCCACCGCCCTGTATCTGGAGAAGGCTTTTGGGGGGTGGAGGGACCCAGGGGATCCCTGACTGAAGGAGCAGCACCCCAGTAGGACAGACCCAGTGACCTTTGACCAGGTGCGCAGGTTGCAGGTTCAGGAATGAATGTTTTTGGTTTTGTTCTGTGAAATTGGGTATTGTCCTTGCTTTTCCAACGAAGTATATGCTTAATTAGCCTTTAACTCCATAAAAAGGCCGTCCACAAGTATGTTGTTATACCTTGACCAGCCAGAACCAGTTCCCACAGAACGACTCATGGTGTCTTCCTCTTTCAACCTTTACAAATGTTTGTTCATGTGGGCCTCCTGAACCGTAAGAGAACATGTATTTTCTGTGTCGGACACTTTAAGAATAATCTGAACACAACTGTGTTGCAGCAACAGACCACAATAAAAACTACACTCCTATCTTTCACACTAAACAGACCTTGTTAAGTCTTTTGAGTCCTTGGTGTCTTCATGTTCAGTTAGTTAGGTGAGATTTATCAAGTAGGGAATCCCTCAGAAAGAAAAACCTCTTTCCCAGGTCTTTGACAGAAACATAGGGATTTTCTAACTGGCTGATGTTTCTGAAGTTTGATCTCTTTCCTGTAACCCAGATCACTTCACCTGTGTACCAGATGTATGCCTTACTCAGTATGTCTTACTGGCAACAACTGACAGCAAAGATTATGTTGTTGTGTCCTGCTGCTCAGGTACATAATTGAGAGGGAGCACAATGACAGAACTTTTGTTTGTTTGCCTTTGGTAAACTTGTGTGTGTGTGTGTGTTTGTGCGTTTGAGAAAGAAAGCAAAGGACAGATTAGAAGCATTTACTCTGGATTTAATAGTGACCTTTTACATGCAAATGAGTTGAAACATGTTTAGCTGTGAGAGAGTTTAGAAATTGAGATGAGTGTGAGAATTGTGTGATTGTGTCAGTCTATGGGCCTCATTTTTAAAAAGTTGCGTAGAAACCATCCTACATTTTGTCTTAGACATTTTCTGAAGTGATCGTAAGTGAGATCCACATAAAACGAACATTCACACAAAAAAACACGTGTATTCCAATCCTTCGGTTATAAATCACAAATGATCGTGCAACTGAATCCCCGCCCTCATAACGCCCCTATTAAATCGAATTAGCATATTATCAATGCACAAACATAACGCATCCTCAATGCACAAACTCTGTGACAATGGCAAGCAAGAAAGACCCTTGTAAACAGAAGAATTAAAGTGAAGCTAACATCGATGTTCTGCTGATGGAAGAGCAGATGCGGGCCAAAACATTGTTAGAAAGCCTGTCTGGTGGCGTAATGGCAACAGCAAAGTATGTGACATGTAGTAGACACGTCTCCAAAGCACCAGCGGCCACACCTGCTGCAAGAGCAGCACCAGAAGCCGCATCTGCGGCAGCAGCGCTTGCTGCTCCAGCATCGGGGCCTCGCCGGCCGTCGCCACCTTCCCTTCAGCATGCCTTTGCTGTGCTCCACTACCAACTGCGCACGGGCATGTCCTGTATTGAAGTAGGCTTCCTAGGCTGTCTGAGTGTGCACAATCTGGAAGAGAATACATTGGAAACCCTGTTTTATGCAGGAAATCCTCTTTCACATTTTGCTGTTCCTGGGCACTGTATGGAAATCTAATAAATTGCGGACATATAGAGGGATAATACTGCGAAGAACATTGGGCAAAATTCTGCTCAATGATGACTGGGATATACTCGACTGGTCTCCAATTTCTCGTCGGAACGTTCCTGTAGCCAGGAATCCAAGGGCAGCCAAAACCTGAACGGGTATGTCCTGGTTGCCTCTGGTGCGCCTCTGTAGACGAGGGGCCATCTGGTCACAAAGCTCTAACAGCCGTTTTCAGCAAGCGGTACCAGCTTATCAGCCGTACATCACCCTGTGTCAAAAAATATGCGCGATCACGAAAAACCCCTGTCTCTACTTATTGCACCGTTTGCAATATCCTCTAACAACGCCAATGCAGCCATATCTCCTACTGAAAACAAAGCCAGTAATAGACTTTTTATTGGATATACCTAGAACCAGTCAGATCAACGTAGTATGACCATCGGGGCCAGCTGATACATTAAACTTTTACCAGATCCCGTAGGAAGGACGGCAAAAACATCCTTTCAATCAACAAATGCCTTGATCGCGTTTCTCTGTTCCTCTTTCAAAATTAAAGCCCGCCCTGACAATTTCATTGGTCCGGTCGAATCTGAACTTCTGATAATTTCTCCCCAATGGAGCAGTGCCAGAACGAACTTCCAGGCCTCAAATGTTGTGGACGGGGCTATGTTCGGTCTGGTATCCAGGCTACACAAATGTAGGCTTCCTCTGCCCACTTCAGGCAGTACACACAAACATAGACATTCTCTGCACACTTCAGGCAGCACACACACACACATTAATGTGTGTAACACATGCTGCTGCTATGTGCTTATACACATGCTCAGCCAGTGCAATCAGTGTTCATGTGTGCTGATTGAATGGGATTATTGAAGGGTATCTGTGACTGGGGGGTCATATTAAAACAAGGAGGCACTCAAATGGTGATGTTGAAGAGGGCAATTGTTTATTGTCTCCAAGCAAAGTCCAGAGGACCCATGTGCCGCTACGCTGACGACCTGGTGCCCATGCTGAAGATCATGGCAGGACCTAATGCTCACAAGTACACACACACACATACACAAACACATACACTTACACATACACACACACACACACACACACACACACACTCAGAACACTTTAAACTTCATTATTTAGTCTCACACCTGCAGAGCTACACACTTGATCAATGTGTGTGTGTGTTCATGGATGTGACTGTGTTCTCAGGCTTTCCTTGTCTGAACCTGTGGACTTGAAGAAGATGCGTTTCTTCTCTGTTCCTCATGATGGAGGAAGCCCTTACAATTCTCCTGTGGACAAACAGCTCATACAAGCTCAGAGACAGGTCACAGACCGACGCGTACACACATTCATGCTATCACATAAACATATGTTTGTTAACTAGTTTGTGTGTTTCTTGTTTGTTTCACAATTTAAAATATTTTTCACCTTAAAAGTGGTCGGATTGTTGTGTAAATGAAATGATGTACCCCCTAATTCCAGGGTGTAAAGGCAGAAATACACTTCTGCATCCTTCTCCGGCGGGTGGTCGGATTCAGAAGAATTTGAACGTACTTACAGGCCCTATACACTTCTACGAGGGCTGTGGGTGCTGAAATTAATTCACTGTCAGACCATTGTAGGATCCGCACCATTGTTCAATACTGTTTTAACATTAGATGGTGGACCGGGATGAAAATGTGACCTGTACTTAGGTGAATTTTTTTATTGTCGTCAGCGTATTTATTGCAGCGCGACCAAGGAAAAAACTTTTAGTGGAGCATGAAAGTGTAGTGGACGAAAGTCCTCGTTTGAGAGCCACTGACATAGTCTACACAGTATGCAGAAGTTGGTTAATTGACACACCTTATAAGGACGGCAACAGCGCTTTAAAACAACTTTTTACATTATTCAAAGATGAAAGATTAAAGCAAGAGAATCGCCAGGTGTAGGCTACCTTTTCATTATGTGTGTGTGTTGTCAGTGTTTGTAATACAATGGTGTTGGCTGTAAGTTAACTCCACTTTGCGTTTTTGACAATAAAATAAATCCCATTTAGGATAACAGCCTTCTTCCTATGTGCGGGAGGTTGTTTATGCCTGGGTGTAACAACGCGATTACAGGCGGAACATTGGTATAATGTCATTTGGAGAGTTTAAAACAATACAAAACGAGGGGAAATCTACTGTATGGACATATTTCTAGTCAATGCTGGTGTACCACTGCATAAAATGTCGGATTTACGACAGTCTTCGACCCTGTGTATTGCCGTAGAAGCCCACATTGGTGTGAAAGCCCCCCCACCCCTTCCCCTTGACCAGGCCTAGGTTTTGTTATGTTAATTGAATTGACCTGGATTGAAAACAACCCCCCCCGCCCCCCACCAGGGAGGCACCCCGTCACTGCTTCACTGATTTAAAAAACCTGAAAGTCAAAGGTTCGATCCCCACTAGTGGCAACCATGGCCCAAGTTGCTTAACGACTGTTAACGACTCTTAATGACTTATCAGAGTACGCCTGAATCTGTATAATTACATGCCAGAAACGAATCTCAAGAACATTAAGGTGAAATAATAATATATAAGTTAGGAACATTACACATAGCCTAAGTTAAAACTTTTAAACACATACCACCATAAACATGTGAGATAATTCGACAAGAGACATTGAAAGACAGCTTACTCACTGCTTCGTCAAAAAAGAGAGATCAACTATATATACAGTGGTGGCCAAAATTATTAGAACACTAGACATATTTAAGAGTTTTCAGTTGTTTTTGTTGAATTGGCCATTAAAATACCCTAAAAACTAATTCAATATGTACAAAGTCATCATTATGCTCTATTAATCATAGAATAGAGCCATCATAATGAGATTTAGGTCATTTTCCGTACAAAAAACAAGCTAGGCCTATTTCACTGTCAATGTCACACAATCTAGTTCCTGCACAGAAGAAGCCAAATTACTTGTGTAATCATTGTCAGGTGTTATTGTGGTTAAATTGATGGTGATTCAAGAGTCTTAGGACACAGCTTGGCGATTCTTTTGAATGTTCAAGGCCTATCCTGCTCATTAAGTGATTGGTAACGTCAGGGTTTTGCCACTGAGGCCACACCACAAAATTGTATAGATCCAAAGCCTCTAGAAGCAGTCTTGAAGCACATGTTGCTCTTTGAACATGGCTAAGGTGAAGAAGGAGCTAACGAGTGAGCAACGGGTTCGAATAAAGGCTTTTTTGATGCTGGCTGGAGTTACTGCCCCATAGCCAAGGACTTGAGATGCAGTCCCAGCACTGTAAAGTACACTTTAGACCACCATGGCACCAGAACCGAAAGGAGAGAGGTTTCAAAAAGAAACTCTCAGACACACAAGTGAAGCATCTCAAAATTCTCAGTCTTCAGGACCGAAGAAAGACTTTACAAGAACTGTGTGACGAGATCAACATCACAATGACTAATGGTGCAACAGTGTCTTCAAGAACTGTCTGTCGGAAACTGGGAGAAGAAGGACTTTTTGGCAAAATAGCAGCAAAGAAACATTATTGAAAGAGAAGAATTGAGTGTTACGCCTGAAATTTGCAAAAGAACACAAGAAATGGACAAATAAAGATTGGTTTAAGTGTTGTGTACTGATGAGTCCAGGTTTGAATAATTTGGCAACAAGCAAAGCGTGTATGTTCCACGAAGTGAGGGGGAGAGATATAAAAATTAGTGTCTCTTGCCAACAGTTAAACAAGGAGGGGGTAGTATTATAGTGTGGGGTGCAATTTAAGCCTCAGGAACAGGTGACTTTGGCTTATTTGATGGCATCATGGATACAAAAAGTATACCACAACATTCTGGTGAGGCACAGAGTTCCTTCTTGGAGACGTCTTATTGGGCCTGGATTTATTTTCCAAGAGGACAATGACCCTAAACATTTTTTAAACTATTGCCGGATCTACCGGCGACAAGGAATCTGCTGGAACATTGAAAATTATGGACCGGCCCTCTCAAAGTCCGGACTTCAAACCCATCAAGCAAATTTGGGGCAAGTTGGAAAATAAACTCGACAGATCTACTGTAAATTCCAAGGAAAGCCTTTGGCTTGAGTTGCAGAAGGCATGGGATAACATTATTGTTGAAGTTCTCAAGAAATATATTGACTCTATGCTAGAGAGATGTGCTGCTGTAATTGCTGCAAAAGGTGTACGTACCACATAATAAAGTTAAAAGTGGATAAAAACAGTAGGAATCACTTCATCTGATATTTGTTGTGCTCAGAACAGCCATCTGCATGTTTCATGAACATTATGAAATTAAATCATGTTTTGGAGGCAAACAAAAGGTAATTATTCTTAGATCTGTCAGGTGTTCTAATAATTTTGGCCACCACTGTATATACCAGTGGCGGTCCGTGCATTTCACGACTAGGCCTTCAGCGATGTCCTACACGATGTTAAACTGAGTGAATCCACCGCCTAATACCATCATTACGACGCCATGGCTCTCGAACCATTATATTTATACAGAAAGGCAGTATAAGGCCCCGTCCCATTCATCTTCCCTTCGCCCTACCACTTCATCGAAGTGAACTTCACTGCGGAGGGCCCCTTCACAACGGAGTGAGAAGTGTTAAGGGATTTAAATCTTTACCTGAGAAATGGGACACCACTCGATCACTCATATCCAGCTCCACTGTAGGCTACCTTTCACCAAAAACGCAATGCAAACAGTGTTCCTATGTTTGCGAATTTGAACACACGTCAGGTTCTCAGGTTTTGCCAAACATATATACCCACATGTCATAAAATAGCGTTTTTTACATCCTAACGTTAACGTTACTCGGCTACTCTCAGCAGCATACAGACGTTCATTTGTGAAAATAGTGATCTTTTTCTAACTATCATATTCTACTCAACTGTAAGGAATATTATTCTGCACAATGATCGGCTAAATATCCCGATGTGTTTCACATTTTTTAATAGTTATTTGCGAAGATATCCATAGATTTGTAAACTTCTTTTTCTGCACTGGCAGCCATCTTTCTTAAATTTTTTGGAGTCGGTTGGTAACCAAGGTGATCGCAAGGCATCATGGGAAAATGTAATCTTTCCCTTCAAACGAAGTCCGGTTCTGATCACACTCCGTTTGAAGGGGTCGTTTGAAGGGTTGAACAACACTTCCCCTTCGGTCCAAAAGAATTGGGACACCCTACCCCTTCACGCGAACGCGCAAACGAAGTGGAAGGGTGAAGTGCTAGGGTGAAGTGGTAGTAATGGGACAGGGCCTAAGTGAGCATTGCATCACCTTAACATAGTCGAGTACAACAGACTTTATTAATATTTCCGGAGCATTTAAAATCAATACACCCGTATTAACAATACATTAAGAGTAGTAAACTCACAGTTATATGATCGCTTGGATATTACTGTCACAACTTAAAAATAAAAGGCGATTTTCAGGGATTAGTCTACAAAGTTTTATTAAGTCCACCGAAAGTAGCCTATGTGAGCTTTAACAAGTTTGTCCACTAAACATCGCATTGTCCCACCTGCAAAGCAGTTTCATTAAACTTCCCATCCTCACAATATCCAATTTTTCTTGAAAGTTCCGTCTTGAAAATGGCGTGTAATTGTATCAAAAACTGGAATTATGAAGTTGGTGTAAACTAGTTTATTTGAGTTGGATAATGTAATTATATTTAGTCTTACCAATTGAAACAACTAGCATAATAAGCATTGAAACCGATGTACGTCGTTTTCGCGTTAGCCAGCTAAACTGAGCACTGAAGCACTGCACCGGTCTGCCTCAGTATCCAATCAAAGGACATTTACGTGTCACGTTCAACGCGAAAACACAAAATCTTCCGGGCCTTCTAGAAGGCCCAATGTCGCCAACTCGAAATCTGATTGGTTGTCACAACTGTCTGTTTCAGTTCATTCAACTTAAATGAACTGAAACAGCCAGTTGTGATAACCAATCAGATGTACACGGGCCTTCAATGTGAATTCTGAAGGCCTCAGGGAAGATTTCTGTTCTCGGGAAATATTTCTTGGAGCGTGGCAACACATGATAGCTGAAATATGATTGGATGAAAGCTCTAACATAAATTTACAACGCTGGAAGCTATGAAATGAAGATAATGGACTATGGGGAATAATTTAATACATATTTATGAAAAGAAAATATTAAAATTAAATGTATTTTATTACATTTATTTTCTGATGATGTTTAGGCCAGCAGAGAAGGCCTTGAAGGCCCTGACCGACCACCACTGATATATATATCTGGAAACCACTTACAGATTCCGATTAGCTAAATTTGCGTCTGGATGGAAAGGTGTTATCTTTCCCCACCCCACCCATGCTAAGCCATTTCTAGCATAACATGCGATCTACTGTGGAAAACAGAAGGCAGGCGATTTTTTTTATCAGTTCTCACCACACAACGACGTCTCATCTTTGCTCCTTGAATGTCCAGTGTTGTAGTCCAGTGTATACGCAGGTATACGGAGTATACCCACTTATTTTTCAGTCAGCATTACCCACCACTTCTCAAAACAGGGTGTTTATCCTGTGCTGTATGAATACATAAAAAGTATACCCACTTCTCCAGGGACCACTACACCACTGTGAATGTCGATATGTAATGGTATGGTGTTATTGAAACTTGCTACGTGTAAAAAAGACTAGAAATTGAACGTTTATTAATCGAGTCTAAAGTTTCTAATGTTGCCTCGGGCGCCTTTACATGAACATAATTAAAACGTCACATAAGTCCACTAAACAATTCCCAATTCGCACGCTCCAGTAACAGAACAGAAATACCCCAGAGGAGGTAGGAATGATAAACCAGGTACTTCGTCGCACCGACGAGCTAGATCCTTACCAGCAACGTGGCTAAGCGGTTAGACACAGGTATACAGTACCATTAACCTGAAGAGGGCAGGCTCGAAGGTCGCGAAGCTCACGCAAGATTTCTAAATCTACCTGAAAAGACACAGGATAGATATTCACGAGTGGCAAACATGTCCCAAGTTGCGAAATGACTATGTCAATATCAGAGTAAGCCCGACTTTGTATAATTAAATGCCAAAAGTGAATCTCAAGAACATTACAGAGATGAAGCTCCGGAATATGAGTCGAACAGCCTCCAAAGTGCATTGCAACCCTCGAACTCTGAAAATGAAAGGCAAAGCAAGAATCAAAACCCTAAAGACAGAACTCTGAAAACGGAAGGTGAATCAAGAAATGTGATAAACCCGGAGCAATACCCTAAAGACAGAATATTAATAAAATTATTATCGTGTACATTTTAATTTCGTTTTTATGGGGCAATAGCTGTAAATGGGAGGGGATACGTTTAGTCAGTTGAAAGCTGACCTATAGACAGAATCTCATTCCGTCTCATCACAAGACGTTTTAACTCAATTCCTTGTCGTTTTCAACCAATGGCTGCAGCAGGGTGTGTGTGGCTAGACTGCTGACAGTCAATATGCTAATAAGAGCATTTCGCACCTCTGTCAGCGGGAGGTGAGAATGCTAAACACATCGGTCCCCCTCCCCTCGCAGGTTCCTTCCCGGAAAATTCCGTCAGTATGCGGCAGACGGATATTTCGGGGGAATGTCTGCGATCAGCCAGGAATGGTGATCATTCGCGGCTGTATCACAGCGTATACGGGCCCGATAATCTTGCTTTTCGTGCAGTGCTTTACTTCAGATGAGTCTTGTTATGGAGATTTTCTCCTTAGTTCTCAATATGTTAGTCATCATTCCTACACTAAATGTGTCAACATTCACACACTTCAGCATTAGGTACAAGGCCTCTCCACTATGCCCACAGTGTCACAGCAACACACAGTCACTGCGCTCTAAGCCGCCAACTACACACACACACACACACACACACACACACACACAAACACACACACACACACACACAAACAATCACACCTAATAGCAGAACTAGGCTTAAGAACATAAAAATGGCCATTACACATAACACCCCAAAACAGAATCCTATATATTATAACTTGCCTAGTTCTGGTGGTTGTGGGTAATGGCTCTTTTGATGGGGCTATGAGTGATGTGACTGTGGGTGTGGCTGTGTGAGTATGGTGTAAGTCACCATAATGGAGAAGCCGTGCATGGAAAGCTATGGGGTGTGGAAAAGGGTAATATTAAAGATAAAACCTGCTCATTAAAGCTAGAAGGAAGATATATTATAATGGTAGCAGTTCACCTAGAGGTTTAGTACTATTTTGTGTGTGGCAGACTCCTAAAGTTGACAAAAAGTAATAGTCCAATATAAGTAGGTGCTGACTACAGTGCTGTCAATTCTTTGTAGGAAGGAAATTAGATGTTCCAACAGCAAGTTCTGCACATTCTAGAGGGATCTTCACTGTTGAGGATGAGACTTATATTTTGTGGATAAAATTAGCTGAGAATACAATTTCATTCCTCCTTCAGGAGAGATTCAACCTGCAGCAGACACTGCCTAACGCTTCTCTCACATTGTTGCGTTGGAATGCGTTGATCAAACGGAAGGCGGAGGAGGAGTCTGGCGCATGGGGTTCTGTTGATACCGGAGACGTTATAGTGAGATTGGCAGGTCATCAAACCAATCACGTCACTAGCAAGCTTTTCCCCTTTGAGTAGTAGCATGCTATCATTAGACAGGGTGCTCAGAGACCTCGCAAATCCTATGATACGTATTTTTCAGTTACAATAAAGGGGTTTTTACATTGTACAGTGTCTATTTCTCTGTAACTTTAAAAAAATCTAACCAAAAAAAAGTCAATCAACCAACTTGTAGGTACAAATACGACCATCTACGGAGTTTGGCAGCCATCTTTTTTTGTGAGTTTGCCGCTCTGTAGACGTGAGCATATACCGGATATGATTGGCTAGCGCCTTAGTTATGCATGAAAGGCAATATGATTGGCTGACGCATGCATTGCCTCTCGAAAAGTTCAACCTTCTTCAACTCTTGCCGCAAGCAAAGCATGAAACGCAACGCACGCGAACCAAACTGAGCCACAATTCAGTTCGGCAAAGGATGACGTCACCCCATTCAAAGTGAATGGGGATGCGTTAACCCTGACGCATCAACGCATTCCAACGCAACAATGTGAGAGAGCTGTAAGCGGCTGTTCTTGGCCCAGCATTGGCGTGTTGTACCGATCCGTTGTTTGTCTTTGACTTGTCTCTGTTAGATATGATTTGGAGTTGACGCAGAGGTTTTGCGTACGTGTCTGTTTGGATGATTGCACCGCTAGAGATTTAAATAAAAACCATCTTTGGACATGGTGAAACCTACTCCGTCCGCTATTTGTTATGTCACTTCAACCCCTAGTTGTGACACACACACACACACACACACACACACACACACACACACACACACACACACACATCTTCTTCTCTACTGCAACACAATTTAAACACAAACATACCTAAACACTGACTCCCTCCTGTGCACACAAACACTCATAAACCAACAAACACAAATTTGCACCCTCTCTCCATTCACTCTTCACATGTTTCAGACTCAATGAGTCCTCTCTGTGGTCAGTCTGAGGTGTACAGCCAACTGTGAGTATCTCACAGAACTTCAGTTTTTAGCTGAGTGAAGTGAGAACACGTGTGTGTGCACGGACGCACGCACGCACGCACACACACACACCACATACACACACACACAGACATACACACACACACACACACACACACAAACACACACACACACACACACACACACACACACAGGCAGACAGACTCCTCAAACTACAAAAGGACCTCTAGATGTATGATTACAGTAAGACTCTAAACCACACTGCAAAAATGCTTTTCTAACCTAGTGTTATTATAGTGCTTGTTTTAAGCAAAATTACTTATTTTAAGAAATCTTAACAAGCCAAATTTGCTTAACGCACTGGCAGCCAAATTTGCTTGTTTTAAGCAGATTTTGCTTAAAACAAGCAAATTTGGCTGCCAGTGCGTTAAGCAAATTTGGCTTGTTAAGATTTCTTAAAATAAGTAATATTTGCTTGAAATAGGCAAAAATAACCTTACCAAGACAGCACTAGGTAAGTACAATTTAGCTAGAAACAAGACCAACTAGATTTTTTCATCTCAATATAAGAGTAATAACACTAGGTTAGAAAAGCATTTTTGCAGTGCACTTTTAAGTTGTTGCAATTCTATTCAGTTCCATGCAATGCACTTTGTTAGTGGAGATACATTTGATTCTGCCTATCACTCAAATCAGTTCAATCTTAAATATTGAGGATAATGACCAGTAAAGTTTTGGTACAGCTATGTACAATTAAGTGCATGTTTTTGTTAGTTAATTGAATTTCTCCAATTGTCTGTTATTATGGCTTGGTTATTGCTATCCTGGTTTGATTTTTGAATCCTTGGGCCCATGCAGCATTTTGGGCATTTGTTGTTAAGCACTTACAAAATAGAATATATTGACTCCTTCAGTATGATGTTATAATTAGTGTGCCTGCCCGAAGGGAAGCACACTATTGTTCTTCGTTTTTTACTATTTTTTTTATTCTAGTAGTTTTTCTTGCAGCTAACTACTCCTCGCCCGATTGAGATAGAGACGCCGTTCAAATGCCAAAACGTCCGGCCCGATCCGGTGCAAGCTGCTATGACTTTTCGTGGCGGTACTCCTTGCCACTCCTTTTTTATTCCTCTTTTTCCATCACCTTTTTTCTCCATAGACTTGCATGGCAGAACTTTGAGGCATTATGACATCATAATAGGCTCATTAAACTGGCTTGCACCTGTGATTCACTGACAACTCTCACTGACACCTGCGCACGGTTCCTCTTCTCTCTCTGTCCCTCTCCATTCAACTGTATAACTAGGAATATTAAGAGACACCTTCCATACCAGGGCTCTACTCACTCATGCATACTCACTCATGTTTACTCACTCGTGCATACTCACTCATGCATACTCACTCGTGCATACTCACTCATGCATACTTACTCATGCATACTCACTCATGTTTACTCACTCATGTTTACTCACTCATGCGTACTCACTCATGCGTACTCACTCATGTTTACTCACTCATGCATACTCACTCATGCATACTCACTCATGTTTACTCACTCGTGCATTCTCACTCATGTTTACTCACTCATGCATACTCACTCATGCATACTCACTCATGCATACTCACTCATGCATACTCACTCATGCATACTCACTCGTGCATACTCACTCATGTTTACTCACTCATGCATACTCACTCATGCATACTCACTCATGCATACTCATTTGTGCATACTCATTTGTGCATGCTCATCCAGCAGGGAGAGCTGGAGAGCTGACACCTGCCCCAATTCCAAGGCACTTGTTCTCTCGGTCATGGCCGCAACAGAGCAAGCACACTCTCGCAGTTCGTTCACGAAACGCATTCTAGTTTCTTTATTTGTTACCGTGATTACTCATATCCTCCGGCCCCCGACTTTGCCTCATTTTCAAGAACCGGCCCCAGCTCCAAACTAATTGAAGAGCCCTGGTGTAGAGGAATACTTAATGTGGAATAAAATGTGAATAGATTCATGATAGTCCAGATATGTTGATATGTTTACAGTTTGGATCATTCTGAAGTTCAGAGAATAGCTGCAGTGCTGAGGGTCCAGGCTGATTCCCATCAAGCTGCAGCTCTCTGAGGGCTGATAGGTTTGAACTCAGTGCTGATGCTAAAGATCTGAAGCCTTCATGTGTAATACTGCAGTCTTTCAGGCTGTAGAGAGAAAGAAGACAAGACTATATTAGATCAGCTGAGGGACGCATGAGGACAAAGAGGGAAGCAGTTATTATCTCATGATGTGTTCCATACATGTTGGCCATGTAAGACATACAAATAAACCATATCTATATTTTTGAAATGGGAGAGTTTAATGTACAAAGTACAATGTGTGAGTGTGAAAGAGTTAATGCTTTTGTTTTTCAAAATTATGAGAAATGTATGTGTGGCTCTATAATATGTTGCATGTGTGTGTGAGATGGAAAATGAAAATTCCCTGTCAGCAGAAAATATTTGGTCCTCTGATACTCACAGACAGTAGAGAGAAAAGAACAAATATTCTTTGTATTGTGCGTACGCGCGTGCGTGTTTGTGATGAAGGTGGGAAGGAGTAATACTACTGTATTGCAGTTTTTTTAGATTCATTTTCAGTGAGCTTTACAGACACATCCCAGAGCACTTCAATTAACCTTTGGTGCAAAATGCACTACAACCACCAAAACACTTCATACTTGGCCCACTGCCATAACTATAGCATATGCTGTCTCCCATTACAGTTTTTTTCACACTTGTTTCAATACCATGTATACTTTTTCAAATACTTCACACAACCACCATATCAGTAGACTATGTGAACTAAACTGTGCATTTTCCATTGCTTAGATACACAATGCATTCAATGACCAATTCTTCCAAAATTCATAGATATCTGCCCAGGAATTGATAGTTTTCAGCTGACGTCAGAATGACCAGCTGGCGGGCAAAAAAGACGTTCCACAGCAGTTTAACACGGGAGTTAATACAGGAATCACCCACCTTTCAAGCTCTTTTAATATAAACTAGAATGCATTTCGTGAACGAACTGCGAGAGTGTGCTTGCTCTGCAGTGCAGTGGCCGAGTGCGCATATGTTGTTGAGGGGCCTAACAGACTGATATCTGAGAACAAAATCTGTATAGTACTGTGTTTTCTGTGTTTAGTACAACGTTGAATGCAGATTGTAGGATGAATCTGCCAGCCTTCCAATGTAACTGTCTGCAGTGACACTGAATACACCTTTTTGTTTTCAACCAATATATTTTAGCAAGCAACCAAGCTCAACCATTATATTTTGGCTCCACTGACGTTTAGACATATGAGGGTATCTTTGTTGTTCTGTTTTTGTTTGTTTGTTTGCTTGTTTATTGTGAAAGGGTCTAGTGTGTTACATTTAGCTTGAAGAAGTCTTAAAATAGGCTCCAAGTGACATTATCTCTTATGGGGTGTAATTATTCCTCCAAAGGTCGTGTTAATCAATGAGTGCACCTGAATTGTGCGGTATTTGTTGAGGGAGACTTGGGCTTGTTTTGATTTTGTATTGGTTGCGGATGCAATAAATCTTGTCTGTGCTTCAAATGTAAATATATTTATTGTCTCTCTGTATTATGAAACTTGCATATTTACTAAGCACAAACATTTCAGGTGTCAGGGTCATAATAGTTCCAGAGTTTCGTTATACTGACTTACTGAGCTAAGTGAATTGTTGAAATTGTTATCTTGGTAAAAGGAAACATCTCTGCAACAATATTGGAATGAATGCGGTTACATAGTCAACTTTACTTAAAGTGTATTGTAAGATATCTTGTTACTGCTTTAACGCCCCCTAATGAACCCGCGGGCGGGCCCGTACTGGATAAATCGCCAAAACAAATCCTGAAAATTCTATTTCTGAAAATATGATTCAAACTCCCATTTAATATTTTTTTGTGGTAATCCAACTATGTGTAAATCGATTTTCAGTTGTCTACATGCATCCGTTACAAATAAATACAATTTTAAACACACCATGACACATCCTCATTTTTTACATATGGAGCAGCCTCCTCCCATAACTAAGCCATTTAAATGTGTTTCTGCATTATCCGTACCTTAAATAACGTTATAGAACATTCATTTACCTTCAAAACATCTAAAAAAACAGACTTGAACTGCATGGTTATGTCCATAAAGTTGTTTATTCACTTGCTCACGACATTGAGAAAAAACGTTCACTTTCTTGTATGTTTCTGATGACGATCTCCTCGCTCTCTTCCTGACAACACTACACAAAGTTATCACGTGATGTTATATATAGTTACAAAGCTTAAGACCCCCTCTTTCAGAATCTTTGGATTTTATTGGCTGTTAAACACATGTTTGTCATGAGTGACAGGCATTACCACCAATGGCATCAGCTCTCAATCATGAAGCTGCTCTGGCATGTCCTATCATATCACTTTACACTTCTTGTAAGACTTCTCAGTAGTGATTGACACCTGTTTTACCGAATAATAGAGATTCTACCAAAAAAGTAGGTAGGTCATTTGCCCTGATTGCTCAGTCCTGGAGTTTAGATTTTTGAAAGCGTAACTCAAGAGTCTCAGCTGCGCTCCCGGTGCGTAAATGGGCCATTTTGTTTACCTTCAAATGCGCACAGCAAGTGGTTTGGTCCACACGATCCTGAGGGCTTGTTTGTGCATATTTTTGGCTGCAATTTGTCTCCCTTGTACTCATCCATCATGGCAAGACGAGGATTGCAGATGAGTGAAATACATGGGATGATTTTTGATGATTTTCGGGGAAGCCAGTGGACTCAGCATGGACTAGCATGGACTCAGCATGGACTAGCATGCTAGCATGGACTCAGTGGAAGAGTGAATGGAATCGATGCCATCCTCGATGCGTAAGTAATTTAAACCAACTACTTTTCAGTGCATACCAGTAAGCTATGCATATGCCTTATTCTCTTTAGTGCTTTATTTTTTTTATCATTGTGGGATGTAGTTTGCTAGTAATGGATATTGGTTAGCATGCTGCTGCTGTATTTACGTAGCTGCAATGTAGGCTACAACATACAAACATAGCACAACCTGCTTCTTGCCTCAAAACGCATAGAAATGTTTTATTTACATCTGCTAAATGCATGCTAAATGCATAATGCCTATGTTATTATCACACTTCAGCTTGACTATGGTGTTTTTTTTACATATGTTTACATTTTACATATTTGTGCATTAGCTTAGTAAATAACATGAAGCAAAATTCAATTGTAAGGCATGACCCAGTCAAAATATTTATATTGTCCAACGTTTTTATCTTGCAGTGACCCAGCCCCAGCTCCAGCTCCAGCTCCAGCATCACCCTCACCCCCACCACCACCCCCGTCGCCACCACCACTACTACCAGCTGCACAGCCTCCAACAGTGACACAATCCAATTTCAAAAGAAATTATAATATTAGTCTAAAATGGAGTTATATATGTCTGTACAACGAAAAAAAACAATGATATACAATGAGAATTTTTTTTTATGCATTTGGAGAGCTTGGAGAGGTTTTGGACACTTGGAGACGCCTGAATGCACCATTTAGATATTGCTGTGCAACACCTGGACATTTTTAGATATCTGCTCCAAAATTTGTACTTTGTTTCTCAGGAACATGTTGAATCAGGAAATATAGAACATGACAGAATTTTCTTCCCTTGAAACCATCCACACACTGTCAAACATAAAAATGAAAGGCGTTTTTTACATTTTTTACATTTTGTTCTGTATATGATGCTTTGAAATTGATACTTAATTATGAAAATAAAAGTCAGGAGGTGAATGCATGTCTTGGCCCATTTGTCTTCTTCAATTTAAGATATGAATGATCTTTGTATCATGTGTACAACTTCAGATATTGAGTGTTATTATGTGTAAGTACAAATCGTTCCAAATTAAGGCGAAATATCCCACTGCAGTAACAGGATATAGCTTGTTAGACTTAATGCACTAAGAGTTAGACTGTAGGTCTAGTATCTAATGTAAGCAACACTTTTACTGTATAGATAGAGAGCATGTGTATCACATTGGTTTATAGTCTGTCAAATTAGTTCTAGTTATTGGTGTTCGTTGGCATAAAAAGTTAGTCTTCTCTTATAAGACTAGGTAGTACATCTGATTAGAGCTAGCAACCATGAATTGCAGATTAAGGGGTCCCCTATCTCAGTGTTCATTTTGGCAGCTATTTTTAGATTCAGTCTTAAGACAAAAATGCATAATAGTTTTAGTCACATTTAGTCATAGTTATCCTTCTTAGTTTCAGTCTAGTTTTCGAAAACTCATTACAATTTAGTCTAGTTTTAGGCACATTTAAAATCCCATATTATAGCCACATTAAACTCCTTCCCTTCCCTTCTCAGGCCCAGGGACCTCCTGTGTTGTGTCTACTGCATAGTAGTCTAGCTTGCAGTACTTAAATTGTGGATGCAATTAGTCTCCAAGATACAGATCATCTGAATTCCAATTAAATCAATGTAAATAATAATTTAAGGCAATACTTGATTAACAGAATTGTCATTCAAATATATGAGAATATCACGTCTAGATTAAATCAACCACATATCCTCCATATGAAATGCTGTGAAATCTCATTACCAACAGATTTAGCTAGACGGATAGTTTTGACAGTTGAAAGTGGTGTCAATGATTATAATAACAATTGCCCAAATAAACAAGGCTATTCAAACCAGTCACATATTCATTTATTTTTTGCTTGATTAATGTTGTGCGTAGCCTGTCCGAAATTGTTATCTTGGTAAAAGGAAACATACTGCAATGAGTTTACTAGCTAGCTATCAAAAGCTAGTATAAGTTGGGATATGCTACCTCATTGTTAGCTAACGTTAGCTAGCTAAACGTTTACCGAGGCTAACGTGAAGCTTCAATCGAAAATGATTAGCTAGCCCTGTCCTTTAGCCCATACTGCAATGAGTTTACTAGCTAGCTATCAAGCTAGTATAACTTGGGATATGCTACCTCATAGTTAGCTAACGTTAGCTAGCTAAACGTTTACCGAGGCTAACGTGAAGCTTCAATCAAAAATTATTAGCTAGCTTTCCAAGCTAGCTGACACAACCTAAACACTCGACTGCCCCTTTGAAGTCAACTTAACGTTGGCTAATATATTCTAATAACTAGTTATCATTGACAGTTACAAGCTAATTTACCAAACTCCTTTCTGTCCTAAATTGAGCAGTTGCTGGTGTGAGCTACAATATGGGAGCTAGCAAAGCCATTTCTAGCTCTACTTCACAATACTGCTGCCTAGTGTAATAAGTTAACGTAAAACATAAATGTTTATAAAGTATCAGACATAAACAGGATACAACACACCAGTTACCAATTGATATTATGTGTTTATATATACCGAAAATGTCAGTAAATCCAGATGATGATTATGCTGCTGCTGCTGTTGGTCCCGTCGAAAACCCTGGAGTCGCGACCCTGTCACTTGTTTCCATGTGAAATCAATGGAATGCTTCACTTTTTGGCGCCGTATTGACAACTGTCTGTCACTCGCACACTGTGCTTGTAAATTATTTTTCAAGTTTGCACGTACCTATTTATGCGAGTGAAATACTCGCACTGTAGAGCCCAAGGTGTCTCTTAATATTCCTACAGTTAAATGGAGAGCGACTGATAGAGCGGGTGACGTCACAATGGCTCAACCTTCCCCATGTTAGTCAATGACAGAAAAAGGGGATGAAAAAGAGGGATAAAAAAGGAGTGGCAAAGAGTATCGCCACGAAAAGTCATAGCAACCTGCACCGGATCGGGCCGGACATTTTGGTGTTTGAATGGCGTCTCTAGCTCAAACGAGCGAGGAGTAGTTAGCTGCAAGAAAAACGGGGAGAATAAATAAATAAAGAAAACTTGACGATAACAATACTGTGCTTCCCTTCGGGCAAGCACACTAACTAGAATGCGTTTCGTGAACGAACTGCGAGAGTGTGCTTGCTCTGTGACAGAGAGAACAAGTTTATAATTTCAGAGTGTCCTGTACCATTCCTAAATCTGTGCCCCTACAAATGCATATTGATGAGTTGGTGTGAACAAACCTGTGACACCTCTCGCAAAGACAAAGGCCATATCCTAATGGCCCTAGAATGTCTTTGTGGCCCAAACCCCCCGGAGTGAATCTTGCCACATCATGACCCAATGGAGATCACTGAATCACCATCTCCTTATCATATGAATAGCTGTCATTTTCTAATGGGTGGGTCCTTAGCAGCAGAAACCCCACTCAGATACTAGAAAGTGCAACACATCAGTTCTATTCCCCTGACAAAGTGCTTATTTATTTTAAAATTTTGAACTGTATATATTATAAAAGAAAAGGGTTCAATGTTTCCGTGGTTGTTCTTTTTATGTCTCTAAGACGAAAACTCGCGGAGCTTTACATTTTTTTTGACAAAAAAATAAAAATATCCCGTACGAGGGATATAGACCTTAGACAGTTAAGACAAAAATGCATATAGTTTTAGTCATATTTAGTCATAGTTATCCTTCTTAGTTTCAGTCTAGTTTTCGAAAACTCATTACAATTTAGTCTAGTTTTAGGCACATTTAAAATTCCATATTATAGCCACATTAAACTCATTCCCTTCCCTTCTCAGGCCCAGGGACCTCCTGTGTTGTGTCAACTGCATAGTAGTCTAGCTTGCAGTACTTACATTGTGGATGCAATTAGTCTCCAAGATACAGATCTCATGCCTACAGCTGAATTCGAATTTGTTTGTAATAAATAATCGAATGTGATGATGAAGTACGGTACGCAGCGTCTTAACTGAAGCTCAACTGAACTATTACAGCAGCTAGCTTGCCGCTAACGCTAACTGAAAACACATCGGAACACAGTGGCTAGCTAGGTAGCTAGCTGCTAATAAGTAACATATATAAGTAACACATCAGCAGTAATGAATCAAGTGTACTGATATTAAATGTACTACTAAATGTACTACTAACATGCCATTCTTAAATTAAAGCCAGTGACATGATGGTTAACGATTAACGAGTTAACGATGGATACCGACAATTAGCATACCTAGCTAGGTAGCATTACCATTGGATTTCAATGGCAGTTATGCTAGCTCTGGCTATCCAGTCAAAGGAGCCTTGTTTCTGGACACGTATCACTTGACGAGCGAGGGCAATACAGTCATCTGGAAAGTTTAAAATGATACTAAACGAAGGGAAATCTACTGTATGGAGAATTTTCTGCTCAGTAGACAATGCAGATTCTAATTAGGCTGGTGGATATGTCCAATGTAAGAAGTGTGAAGTTTTAATGAAATATGATTGATGCAACTGTCGTTCTCCATAACAACTTGGATTAACCTGGATGGCTGGATGAAGTTTCAGACCGAACGTCAAAGATCTTCAATGGTAAGACTTGTCGGTTGTGCCTCTGTTGGTGTCTCGTAAAACGTGAATTTTATTAAAGCATAGCGTGTGTATTGTGTAGCTATTTCATTCCGAGATTGCAGGGGAGTGAAATGCTCCGCTCTGCTGCTGGTATACAGACAGCCGGAAAGGTTAACAAACGGAATGAAATAGCTACACATTACACACGCTATGCCTTAATAAAACCCACGTTACTCACATACTGGTTAACACTGTTAGAGCGGGTGTATAAACTGTACCTGAAACTGTTGCCACTACATTCGTTTTAATATTTTGCACTCTCTATCTAACCACTTCTGGCATTTAAGAGAGCTTCTCCTATGTCAACTGATCTAATGTCAGTTGGCTAGAGTGCGTGACGTCACAATGGCTCAACCTTCCCCATGTTAGTCAATGAGAGAAAAAGGGGATGAAAAAGAGGGATAAAAAAGGAGTGGCAAAGAGTATCGCCACGAAAAGTCATAGCAACCTGCACCGGATCGGGCCGGACGTTTTGGTGTTTGAATGGCGTCTCTAGCTCAAACGGGCGAGGAGGAGTTAGCTGCAAGAAAAACGGGGAGAATAAATAAATAAATAAACTAGAATGCGTTTCGTGAACGAACTGCGAGAGTGTGCTTGCTCTGTGACAGAGAGAACAAGTGCCTATGAATTAACATGTATTTACATCTACTCAATCAGTGTAGTGGGGCCTTCTTCCAATATATTTTAGCAAGCAACCAAGCTCAACCATTATATTTTGGCTCCACTGACGTTTAGACATATGAGGGTATCTCAGAGTTTCGTTATACTGACTTACTGAGCTAAGTGAATTGTTGAAATTGCTATCTTGGTAAAAGGAAACATCTCTGCAACAATATTAGAATGAATGCGGTTACATAGCCAGCTTTACTTAAAGTTTATTGTAAGATAGGCCTATATGTTAGACTTAATGCAGTTAGAGTTAGTCTGTAGGTGTAGTATCAAACGTAAGCAACACTTTTACTGTATAGATAGAGAGCACGTGTATCACATTGGTTTATAGTCTGTCAAATTAGTTCTAGTTATTGGTGTTCGTTGCCATACAAAGTTAGTCTTCTCTTATAAGCCTAGGTAGTACATCTGATTAGAGCTAGCAACCATGAATTGCAGATTAAGGGGTCCCCTATGTCAGTGTTCATTTTGGCAGCTATTTTTAGATTCAGTCTTAAGACAAAAATGCATATTAGTTTTAGTCACATTTAGTCATAGTTATCCTTCTTAGTTTCAGTCTAGTTTTCGAAAACTCATTACAATTTAGTCTAGTTTTAGGCACATTTAAAATTCCATATTATAGCCACATTAAACTCATTCCCTTCCCTTCTCAGGCCCAGGGACCTCCTGTGTTGTGTCAACTGCATAGTAGTCTAGCTTGCAGTACTTACATTGTGGATGCAATTAGTCTCCAAGATACAGATCTCATGCCTACAGCTGAATTCGAATTTGTTTGTAATAAATAATCGAATGTGATGATGAAGTACGGTACGCAGCGTCTTAACTGAAGCTCAACTCAACTATAACAGCAGCTAGCTTGCCGCTAACTGAAAACACTTCGGAACACAGTGGCTAGCTAGGTAGCTAGCTGCTAATAAGTAACATATATAAGTAACACATCAGCAGTAATGAATCAAGTGTACTGATATTAAATGTACTACTAAATGTACTACTAACATGCCATTCTTAAATTAAAGCCAGTGACATGATGGTTAACGATTAACGAGTTAACGATGGATACCGACAATTAGCATACCTAGCTAGGTAGCATTACCATTGGATTTCAATGGCAGTTATGCTAGCTCTGGCTATCCAGTCAAAGGAGCCTTGTTTCTGGACACGTATCACTTGACGAGCGAGGGCAATACAGTCATCTGGAAAGTTTAAAATGATACTAAACGAAGGGAAATCTACTGTATGGAGAATTTTCTGCTCAGTAGACAATGCAGATTCTAATTAGGCTGGTGGATATGTCCAATGTAAGAAGTGTGAAGTTTTAATGAAATATGATTGATGCAACTGTCGTTCTCCATAACAACTTGGATTAACCTGGATGGCTGGATGAAGTTTCAGACCGAACGTCAAAGATCTTCAATGGTAAGACTTGTCGGTTGTGCCTCTGTTGGTGTCTCGTAAAACGTGAATTTTATTAAAGCATAGCGTGTGTATTGTGTAGCTATTTCATTCCGAGATTGCAGGGGAGTGAAATGCTCCGCTCTGCTGCTGGTATACAGACAGCCGGAAAGGTTAACAAACGGAATGAAATAGCTACACATTACACACGCTATGCCTTAATAAAACCCACGTTACTCACATACTGGTTAACACTGTTAGAGCGGGTGTATAAACTGTACCTGAAACTGTTGCCACTACATTCGTTTTAATATTTTGCACTCTCTATCTAACCACTTCTGGCATTTAAGAGAGCTTCTCCTATGTCAACTGATCTAATGTCAGTTGGCTAGAGTGCGTGACGTCACAATGGCTCAACCTTCCCCATGTTAGTCAATGAGAGAAAAAGGGGATGAAAAAGAGGGATACAAAAGGAGTGGCAAAGAGTATCGCCACGAAAAGTCATAGCAACCTGCACCGGATCGGGACGGACATTTTGGTGTTTGAATGGCGTCTCTAGCTCAAACGGGCGAGGAGGAGTTAGCTGCAAGAAAAACGGGGAGAATAAATAAATAAATAAAGAAAACTTGACGATAACAATACTGTGCTTCCCTTCGGGCAAGCACACTAACTAGAATGCGTTTCGTGAACGAACTGCGAGAGTGTGCTTGCTCTGTGACAGAGAGAACAAGTGCCTATGAATTAACATGTATTTACATCTACTCAATCAGTGTAGTGGGGCCTTCTTCCAATATATTTTAGCAAGCAACCAAGCTCAACCATTATATTTTGGCTCCACTGACGTTTAGACATATGAGGGTATCTCAGAGTTTCGTTATACTGACTTACTGAGCTAAGTGAATTGTTGAAATTGCTATCTTGGTAAAAGGAAACATCTCTGCAACAATATTGGAATGAATGCGGTTACATAGCCAGCTTTACTTAAAGTTTATTGTAAGATAGGCCTATATGTTAGACTTAATGCAGTTAGAGTTAGTCTGTAGGTGTAGTATCAAACGTAAGCAACACTTTTACTGTATAGATAGAGAGCACGTGTATCACATTGGTTTATAGTCTGTCAAATTAGTTCTAGTTATTGGTGTTCGTTGCCATACAAAGTTAGTCTTCTCTTATAAGCCTAGGTAGTACATCTGATTAGAGCTAGCAACCATGAATTGCAGATTAAGGGGTCCCCTATCTCAGTGTTCATTTTGGCAGCTATTTTTAGATTCAGTCTTAAGACAAAAATGCATATTAGTTTTAGTCACATTTAGTCAGAGTTATCCTTCTTAGTTTCAGTCTAGTTTTCGAAAACTCATTACAATTTAGTCTAGTTTTAGGCACATTTAAAATTCCATATTATAGCCACATTAAACTCATTCCCTTCCCTTCTCAGGCCCAGGGACCTCCTGTGTTGTGTCAACTGCATAGTAGTCTAGCTTGCAGTACTTACATTGTGGATGCAATTAGTCTCCAAGATACAGATCTCATGCCTACAGCTGAATTCGAATTTGTTTGTAATAAATAATCGAATGTGATGATGAAGTACGGTACGCAGCGTCTTAACTGAAGCTCAACTCAACTATTACAGCAGCTAGCTTGCCGCTAACGCTAACTGAAAACACATCGGAACACAGTGGCTAGCTAGGTAGCTAGCTGCTAATAAGTAACATATATAAGTAACACATCAGCAGTAATGAATCAAGTGTACTGATATTAAATGTACTACTAAATGTACTACTAACATGCCATTCTTAAATTAAAGCCAGTGACATGATGGTTAACGATTAACGAGTTAACGATGGATACCGACAATTAGCATACCTAGCTAGGTAGCATTACCATTGGATTTCAATGGCAGTTATGCTAGCTCTGGCTATCCAGTCAAAGGAGCCTTGTTTCTGGACACGTATCACTTGACGAGCGAGGGCAATACAGTCATCTGGAAAGTTTAAAATGATACTAAACGAAGGGAAATCTACTGTATGGAGAATTTTCTGCTCAGTAGACAATGCAGATTCTAATTAGGCTGGTGGATATGTCCAATGTAAGAAGTGTGAAGTTTTAATGAAATATGATTGATGCAACTGTCGTTCTCCATAACAACTTGGATTAACCTGGATGGCTGGATGAAGTTTCAGACCGAACGTCAAAGATCTTCAATGGTAAGACTTGTCGGTTGTGCCTCTGTTGGTGTCTCGTAAAACGTGAATTTTATTAAAGCATAGCGTGTGTATTGTGTAGCTATTTCATTCCGAGATTGCAGGGGAGTGAAATGCTCCGCTCTGCTGCTGGTATACAGACAGCCGGAAAGGTTAACAAACGGAATGAAATAGCTACACATTACACACGCTATGCCTTAATAAAACCCACGTTACTCACATACTGGTTAACACTGTTAGAGCGGGTGTATAAACTGTACCTGAAACTGTTGCCACTACATTCGTTTTAATATTTTGCACTCTCTATCTAACCACTTCTGGCATTTAAGAGAGCTTCTCCTATGTCAACTGATCTAATGTCAGTTGGCTAGAGTGCGTGACGTCACAATGGCTCAACCTTCCCCATGTTAGTCAATGAGAGAAAAAGGGGATGAAAAAGAGGGATAAAAAAGGAGTGGCAAAGAGTATCGCCACGAAAAGTCATAGCAACCTGCACCGGATCGGGCCGGACGTTTTGGTGTTTGAATGGCGTCTCTAGCTCAAACGGGCGAGGAGGAGTTAGCTGCAAGAAAAACGGGGAGAATAAATAAATAAACTAGAATGCGTTTCGTGAACGAACTGCGAGAGTGTGCTTGCTCTGTTTTTCTCTCATGTTTGCTTGTTTATTGTGAAAGAGTTTAGTGTGTTCGTTGGCATAAAAAGTTAGTCTTCTCTTATAAGCCTAGTTAGTACATCTGATTAGAGCTAGCAACCATGAATTGCAGATTAAGGGGTCCCCTATCAGTGTTCATTTTGGCAGCTATTTTAGATTCAGTCTTAAGACAAAAATGCATATTAGTTTTAGTCACATTTAGTCATAATTATCCTTCTTAGTTTCAGTCTAGTTTTCGAAAACTGAGCACACTACAATAGCTACGCTGTGTCCAGGTACATCCTCAAACGTTTTTCAGGTAACCTAATGGTTCAAGGTCTCTCATGAATCATTACTCCCAGGACACGGGTTAATGTTAACTCACGCTATCGGTCCTCTCCAACCACATTAGCAACAAAATAAACTGGTGAGCTAACAAGGTAACCATTCTTTCAGTATAAGCTACTTTTGCATATCTACAACGTATAGGTATTACAGCTGCTTAACACAGCTAGGATAGCTAACGTTACCGTTGTAGGAATACAAGCCTTAACCCACTATATCAATCCACACAACTAAATTCATGAATTACTTCAAAGGTTTACTTCAAAACTTGAATTAAGGAAAAGTATCCCCTGTTACGGCTAGCTGAAACTGCCAGTGGATACTCCCATGGATGGGAGACGTTAGCTGCTACGGCTAACACCATCAGTTTCCATTAAAATTTCAGTCAGTACACTGAAAATGCTGCCATTCAACTCACCTTAACGAAGTGGAAATACGGTAGCTAGGTTAGAAACTGTAGTTACTCTTATTCTTTTTCAAAGTTGAATTGAGAGGGACTGAGAGACGAGGTTCCTTGAATTTGGCGCAGGTGTCAGTGAAGCACAGCTGCAAGCCAGTTTAATGACCCTATTATGATGTCATCATGGCAGAGCGCTCTGCCATGCAAGTCTATGGGGGGAAAAGGTGATGAAAAAAGAGGGATAAAAAAGGAGTGACAAGGAGTACCGCCACGAAAAGTCATAGCAACCTGCACCGGATCGGGCCGGACGTTTTGGTGTTTGAATGGCGTCTCTAGCTCAATCGGGCGAGGAGTAGTTAGCTGCAAGAAAAACGGGGAGAATAAATAAAGAAAACTTGACGATAACAATACTGTGCTTCCCTTCGTGCAAGCACACTAATAAAGAAAACTTGACGATAACAATACTGTGCTTCCCTTCGGGCAAGCACACTAACTAGAATGCGTTTCGTGAACGAACTGCGAGAGTGTGCTTGCTCTGTGACAGAGAGAACAAGTGCCTATGAATTAACATGTATTTACATCTACTCAATCAGTGTAGTGGGGCCTTCTTCCAATATATTTTAGCAAGCAACCAAGCTCAACCATTATATTTTGGCTCCACTGACGTTTAGACATATGAGGGTATCTCAGAGTTTCGTTATACTGACTTACTGAGCTAAGTGAATTGTTGAAATTGCTATCTTGGTAAAAGGAAACATCTCTGCAACAATATTAGAATGAATGCGGTTACATAGCCAGCTTTACTTAAAGTTTATTGTAAGATAGGCCTATATGTTAGATTTAATGCAGTTAGAGTTAGTCTGTAGGTGTAGTATCAAACGTAAGCAACACTTTTACTGTATAGATATAGAGCACGTGTATCACATTGGTTTATAGTCTGTCAAATTAGTTCTAGTTATTGGTGTTCGTTGCCATACAAAGTTAGTCTTCTCTTATAAGCCTAGGTAGTACATCTGATTAGAGCTAGCAACCATGAATTGCAGATTAAGGGGTCCCCTATCTCAGTGTTCATTTTGGCAGCTATTTTTAGATTCAGTCTTAAGACAAAAATGCATATTAGTTTTAGTCACATTAAGTCATAGTTATCCTTCTTAGTTTCAGTCTAGTTTTCGAAAACTCATTACAATTTAGTCTAGTTTTAGGCACATTTAAAATTCCATATTATAGCCACATTAAACTCATTCCCTTCCCTTCTCAGGCCCAGGGACCTCCTGTGTTGTGTCAACTGCATAGTAGTCTAGCTTGCAGTACTTACATTGTGGATGCAATTAGTCTCCAAGATACAGATCTCATGCCTACAGCTGAATTCGAATTTGTTTGTAATAAATAATCGAATGTGATGATGAAGTACGGTACGCAGCGTCTTAACTGAAGCTCAACTCAACTATTACAGCAGCTAGCTTGCCGCTAACGCTAACTGAAAACACATCGGAACACAGTGGCTAGCTAGGTAGCTAGCTGCTAATAAGTAACATATATAAGTAACACATCAGCAGTAATGAATCAAGTGTACTGATATTAAATGTACTACTAAATGTACTACTAACATGCCATTCTTAAATTAAAGCCAGTGACATGATGGTTAACGATTAACGAGTTAACGATGGATACCGACAATTAGCATACCTAGCTAGGTAGCATTACCATTGGATTTCAATGGCAGTTATGCTAGCTCTGGCTATCCAGTCAAAGGAGCCTTGTTTCTGGACACGTATCACTTGACGAGCGAGGGCAATACAGTCATCTGGAAAGTTTAAAATGATACTAAACGAAGGGAAATCTACTGTATGGAGAATTTTCTGCTCAGTAGACAATGCAGATTCTAATTAGGCTGGTGGATATGTCCAATGTAAGAAGTGTGAAGTTTTAATGAAATATGATTGATGCAACTGTCGTTCTCCATAACAACTTGGATTAACCTGGATGGCTGGATGAAGTTTCAGACCGAACGTCAAAGATCTTCAATGGTAAGACTTGTCGGTTGTGCCTCTGTTGGTGTCTCGTAAAACGTGAATTTTATTAAAGCATAGCGTGTGTATTGTGTAGCTATTTCATTCCGAGATTGCAGGGGAGTGAAATGCTCCGCTCTGCTGCTGGTATACAGACAGCCGGAAAGGTTAACAAATGGAATGAAATAGCTACACATTACACACGCTATGCCTTAATAAAACCCACGTTACTCACATACTGGTTAACACTGTTAGAGCGGGTGTATAAACTGTACCTGAAACTGTTGCCACTACATTCGTTTTAATATTTTGCACTCTCTATCTAACCAATTCTGGCATTTAAGAGAGCTTCTCCTATGTCAACTGATCTAATGTCAGTTGGCTAGAGTGCGTGACGTCACAATGGCTCAACCTTCCCCATGTTAGTCAATGAGAGAAAAAGGGGATGAAAAAGAGGGATAAAAAAGGAGTGGCAAAGAGTATCGCCACGAAAAGTCATAGCAACCTGCACCGGATCGGGCCGGACGTTTTGGTGTTTGAATGGCGTCTCTAGCTCAAACGGGCGAGGAGGAGTTAGCTGCAAGAAAAACGGGGAGAATAAATAAATAAACTAGAATGCGTTTCGTGAACGAACTGCGAGAGTGTGCTTGCTCTGTGACAGAGAGAACAAGTGCCTATGAATTAACATGTATTTACATCTACTCAATCAGTGTAGTGGGGCCTTCTTCCAATATATTTTAGCAAGCAACCAAGCTCAACCATTATATTTTGGCTCCACTGACGTTTAGACATATGAGGGTATCTCAGAGTTTCGTTATACTGACTTACTGAGCTAAGTGAATTGTTGAAATTGCTATCTTGGTAAAAGGAAACATCTCTGCAACAATATTAGAATGAATGCGGTTACATAGCCAGCTTTACTTAAAGTTTATTGTAAGATAGGCCTATATGTTAGACTTAATGCAGTTAGAGTTAGTCTGTAGGTGTAGTATCAAACGTAAGCAACACTTTTACTGTATAGATAGAGAGCACGTGTATCACATTGGTTTATAGTCTGTCAAATTAGTTCTAGTTATTGGTGTTCGTTGCCATACAAAGTTAGTCTTCTCTTATAAGCCTAGGTAGTACATCTGATTAGAGCTAGCAACCATGAATTGCAGATTAAGGGGTCCCCTATCTCAGTGTTCATTTTGGCAGCTATTTTTAGATTCAGTCTTAAGACAAAAATGCATATTAGTTTTAGTCACATTTAGTCATAGTTATCCTTCTTAGTTTCAGTCTAGTTTTCGAAAACTCATTACAATTTAGTCTAGTTTTAGGCACATTTAAAATTCCATATTATAGCCACATTAAACTCATTCCCTTCCCTTCTCAGGCCCAGGGACCTCCTGTGTTGTGTCAACTGCATAGTAGTCTAGCTTGCAGTACTTACATTGTGGATGCAATTAGTCTCCAAGATACAGATCTCATGCCTACAGCTGAATTCGAATTTGTTTGTAATAAATAATCGAATGTGATGATGAAGTACGGTACGCAGCGTCTTAACTGAAGCTCAACTCCACTATTACAGCAGCTAGCTTGCCGCTAACGCTAAACAACAAACACATCGGAACACAGTGGCTAGCTAGGTAGCTAGCTGCTAATAAGTAACATATATAAGTAACACATCAGCAGTAATGAATCAAGTGTACTGATATTAAATGTACTACTAAATGTACTACTAACATGCCATTCTTAAATTAAAGCCAGTGACATGATGGTTAACGATTAACGAGTTAACGATGGATACCGACAATTAGCATACCTAGCTAGGTAGCATTACCATTGGATTTCAATGGCAGTTATGCTAGCTCTGGCTATCCAGTCAAAGGAGCCTTGTTTCTGGACACGTATCACTTGACGAGCGAGGGCAATACAGTCATCTGGAAAGTTTAAAATGATACTAAACGAAGGGAAATCTACTGTATGGAGAATTTTCTGCTCAGTAGACAATGCAGATTCTAATTAGGCTGGTGGATATGTCCAATGTAAGAAGTGTGAAGTTTTAATGAAATATGATTGATGCAACTGTCGTTCTCCATAACAACTTGGATTAACCTGGATGGCTGGATGAAGTTTCAGACCGAACGTCAAAGATCTTCAATGGTAAGACTTGTCGGTTGTGCCTCTGTTGGTGTCTCGTAAAACGTGAATTTTATTAAAGCATAGCGTGTGTATTGTGTAGCTATTTCATTCCGAGATTGCAGGGGAGTGAAATGCTCCGCTCTGCTGCAGGTATACAGACAGCCGGAAAGGTTAACAAACGGAATGAAATAGCTACACATTACACACGATATGCCTTAATAAAACCCACGTTACTCACATACTGGTTAACACTGTTAGAGCGGGTGTATAAACTGTACCTGAAACTGTTGCCACTACATTCGTTTTAATATTTTGCACTCTCTATCTAACCACTTCTGGCATTTAAGAGAGCTTCTCCTATGTCAACTGATCTAATGTCAGTTGGCTAGAGTGCGTGACGTCACAATGGCTCAACCTTCCCCATGTTAGTCAATGAGAGAAAAAGGGGATGAAAAAGAGGGATAAAAAAGGAGTGGCAAAGAGTATCGCCACGAAAAGTCATAGCAACCTGCACCGGATCGGGCCGGACGTTTTGGTGTTTGAATGGCGTCTCTAGCTCAAACGGGCGAGGAGGAGTTAGCTGCAAGAAAAACGGGGAGAATAAATAAATAAACTAGAATGCGTTTCGTGAACGAACTGCGAGAGTGTGCTTGCTCTGTGACAGAGAGAACTAGTGCCTATGAATTAACATGTATTTACATCTACTCAATCAGTGTAGTGGGGCCTTCTTCCAATATATTTTAGCAAGCAACCAAGCTCAACCATTATATTTTGGCTCCACTGACGTTTAGACATATGAGGGTATCTCAGAGTTTCGTTATACTGATTTACTGAGCTAAGTGAATTGTTGAAATTGCTATCTTGGTAAAAGGAAACATCTCTGCAACAATATTGGAATGAATGCGGTTACATAGCCAGCTTTACTTAAAGTTTATTGTAAGATAGGCCTATATGTTAGACTTAATGCAGTTAGAGTTAGACTGTAGGTCTAGTATCAAACGTAAGCAACACTTTTACTGTATAGCTAGAGAGCACGTGTATCACATTGGTTTATAGTCTGTCAAATTAGTTCGAGTTATTGGTGTTCGTTGGCATAAAAAGTTAGTCTTCTCTTATAAGCCTATAGTACATCTGATTAGAGCTAGCAACCATGAAAAACCTCTTCTGAAACTAAGAAGGATAACTATGACTAAAACTAATATGCATTTTTGTCTTAAGACTGAATCTAAAATAGCTGCCAAAATTAATACATCTCAGTGTTCATTTTGGCAGCTATTTTAAATTCAGTGCATTTTAGTTTTAGTCACATTTAGTCATAGTTATCCTTCTTAGTTTCAGTCTAGTTTTCGAAAACTGAGCACACTACAACAGCTACGCTGTGTGTACATCCTCAAACGTTTTTCAGTTAACCTAATGATTCAAGGTCTCTCATGAATCATTACTCCCAGGACACGGGTTAATGTTAACTCACGCTATCGGTCACAACAAGTTACTTGGGATATGCTACTAATATGCATTTTTGTCTTAAGACTGAATCTAAAATAGCTGCCAAAATTAATACATCTCAGTGTTCATTTTGGCAGCTATTTTAGATTCAGCAGCTATTTTAGATTCAGTGCATATTAGTTTTAGTCACATTTAGTCATAGTTATCCTTCTTAGTTTCAGTCTAGTTTTTGAAAACTGAGCACACTACAACAGCTACGCTGTGTGTACATCCTCAAACGTTTTTCAGTTAACCTAATGATTCAAGGTCTCTCATGAATCATTACTCCCAGGACACGGGTTAATGTTAACTCACGCTATCGGTCACAACAAGTTACTTGGGATATGCTACCTCATAGTTAGCTAACATTAGCTAGCTAAACGTTTACAGAGGCTAACGTGAAGCTTCAATCAAAAATTATTAGCTAGCTGACACAACCTAAACACTCGACTGCCCCTTTGAAGTCAACTTAACGTTGGCTAATATATTCTAATAACTAGTTATCATTGACAGTTACAAGCTAATTTACCAAACTCCTTTCTGTCCTAAATTGAGCAGTTGCTGGTGTGAGCTACAATATGGGAGCTAGCAAAGCCATTTCTAGCTCTACTTCACAATACTGCTGCCTAGTGTAATAAGTTAACGTAAAACATAAATGTTTATAAAGTATCAGACATAAACAGGATACAACACACCAGTTACCAATTGATATTATGTGTTTATATATACCAAAAATGTCAGTAAATCCAGATGATGATTATGCTGCTGCTGCTGTTGGTCCAGTCGAAAACCCTGGAGTCGCGACCCTGTCAGTTGTTTCCATGTGAAATCAATGGAATGCTTCACTTTTTGGCGCCGTATTGACAACTGTCTGTCACTCGCACACTGTGCTTGTAAATTATTTTTCAAGTTTGCACGTACCTATTTATGCGAGTGAAATACTCGCACTGTAGAGCCCTGGAAGGTGTCTCTTAATATTCCTACAGTTAAATGGAGAGCGACTGATAGAGCGGGTGACGTCACAATGGCTCAACCTTCCCCATGTTAGTCAACGAGAGAAAAAGGGGATGAAAAAGGGGAATAAAAAAGGAGTGGCAAAGAGTATCGTCACGAAAAGTCATAGCAACCTGCACCGGATCGGGCCGGACGTTTTGGTGTTTGAATGGCGTCTCTAGCTCAAACGAGCGAGGAGTAGTTAGCTGCAAGAAAAACGGGGAGAATAAATAAAGAAAACTTGACGATAACAATACTGTGCTTCCCTTCGGGCAAGCACACTAATAAAGAAAACTTGACGATAACAATACTGTGCTTCCCTTCGGGCAAGCACACTAACTAGAATGCGTTTCGTGAACGAACTGCGAGAGTGTGCTTGCTCTGTTTTTCTCTCATGTTTGCTTGTTTATTGTGAAAGGGTTTAGTGTGTTCGTTGGCATAAAAAGTTAGTCTTCTCTTATAAGCCTAGTTAGTACATCTGATTAGAGCTAGCAACCATGAATTGCAGATTAAGGGGTCCCCTATCAGTGTTCATTTTGGCAGCTATTTTAGATTCAGTCTTAAGACAAAAATGCATATTAGTTTTAGTCACATTTAGTCATAATTATCCTTCTTAGTTTCAGTCTAGTTTTCGAAAACTGAGCACACTACAATAGCTACGCTGTGTCCAGGTACATCCTCAAACGTTTTTCAGGTAACCTGATGGTTCAAGGTCTCTCATGAATCAATACTCCCAGGACACGGGTTAATGTTAACTCACGCTATCGGTCCTCTCCAACCACATTAGCAACAAAATAAACTGGTGAGCTAACAAGGTAACCATTCTTTCAGTATAAGCTACTTTTGCATATCTACAACGTATAGGTATTACAGCTGCTTAACACAGCTAGGATAGCTAACGTTACCGTTGTAGGAATACAAGCCTTAACCCACTATATCAATCCACACAACTAAATTCATGAATTACTTCAAAGGTTTACTTCAAAACTTGAATTAAGGAAAAGTATCCCCTGTTACGGCTAGCTGAAACTGCCAGTGGATACTCCCATGGATGGGAGACGTTAGCTGCTACGGCTAACACCATCAGTTTCCATTAAAATTTCAGTCAGTACACTGAAAATGCTGCCATTCAACTCACCTTAACGAAGTGTAAATACGGTAGCTAGGTTAGAAACTGTAGTTACTCTTATTCTTTTTCAAAGTTGAATTGAGAGGGACTGAGAGACGAGGTTCCTTGAATTTGGCGCAGGTGTCAGTGAAGCACAGCTGCAAGCCAGTTTAATGACCCTATTATGATGTCATCATGGCAGAGCGCTCTGCCATGCAAGTCTATGGGGGAAAAAGGTGATGAAAAAAGAGGGATAAAAAAGGAGTGACAAGGAGTACCGCCACGAAAAGTCATAGCAACCTGCACCGGATCGGGCCGGACGTTTTGGTGTTTGAATGGCGTCTCTAGCTCAATCGGGCGAGGAGTAGTTAGCTGCAAGAAAAACGGGGAGAATAAATAAAGAAAACTTGACGATAACAATACTGTGCTTCCCTTCGGGCAAGCACACTAATAAAGAAAACTTGACGATAACAATACTGTGCTTCCCTTCGGGCAAGCACACTAATAAAGAAAACTTGACGATAACAATACTGTGCTTCCCTTCGGGCAAGCACACTAACTAGAATGCGTTTCGTGAACGAACTGCGAGAGTGTGCTTGCTCTGTTGCGGCCATGACCGAGAGAACAAGTGCCTTGGAATTGGGGCAGGTGTCAGCTCTCCAGCTCTCCCTGCTGGATGAGCATGCACAAATGAGTATGCAAAAATGAGTATGCATGAGTGAGTATGCATGAGTGAGTATGCATGAGTGAGTAAACATGAGTGAGTATGCACGAGTGAGTATGCACGAGTGAGTATGCATGAGTGAGTATGCATGAGTGAGTATGCATGAGTGAGTATGCATGAGTGAGTAAACATGAGTGAGTATGCACGAGTGAGTAAACATGAGTGAGTATGCATGAGTGAGTATGCATGAGTGAGTAAACATGAGTGAGTACGCATGAGAGAGTACGCATGAGTGAGTAAACATGAGTGAGTATGCATGAGTAAGTATGCATGAGTGAGTATGCATGAGTGAGTATGCATGAGTGAGTATGCACGAGTGAGTAAACATGAGTGAGTATGCATGAGTGAGTAGAGCCCTGGTATGGAAGGTGTCTCTTAATATTCCTAGTTATACAGTTGAATGGAGAGGGACAGAGAGAGAAGAGGAACCGTGCGCAGGTGTCAGTGAGAGTTCACAGGTGCAAGCCAGTTTAATGATCCTATTATGATGTCATAATGCCTCAAAGTTCTGCCATGCAAGTCTATGGAGAAAAAAGGTGATGGAAAAAGAGGAATAAAAAAGGAGTGGCAAGGAGTACCGCCACGAAAAGTCATAGCAGCTTGCACCGGATCGGGCCGGACGTTTTGGTGTTTGAATGGCGTCTCTATCTCAATCGGGCGAGGAGTAGTTAGCTGCAAGAAAAACTACTAGAATAAAAAAAATAGTAAAAAACGAAGAACAATAGTGTGCTTCCCTTCAGGCAAGCACATTAATAAACTAGAATGCGTTTCGTGAACGAACTGCGAGAGTGTGCTTGCTCTGTGACAGAGAGAACAAGTGCCTATGAATTAACATGTATTTACATCTACTCAATCAGTGTAGTGGGGCCTTCTTCCAATATATTTTAGCAAGCAACCAAGCTCAACCATTATATTTTGGCTCCACTGACGTTTAGACATATGAGGGTATCTCAGAGTTTCGTTATACTGACTTACTGAGCTAAGTGAATTGTTGAAATTGCTATCTTGGTAAAAGGAAACATCTCTGCAACAATATTAGAATGAATGCGGTTACATAGCCAGCTTTACTTAAAGTTTATTGTAAGATAGGCCTATATGTTAGACTTAATGCAGTTAGAGTTAGTCTGTAGGTGTAGTATCAAACGTAAGCAACACTTTTACTGTATAGATAGAGAGCACGTGTATCACATTGGTTTATAGTCTGTCAAATTAGTTCTAGTTATTGGTGTTCGTTGCCATACAAAGTTAGTCTTCTCTTATAAGCCTAGGTAGTACATCTGATTAGAGCTAGCAACCATGAATTGCAGATTAAGGGGTCCCCTATCTCAGTGTTCATTTTGGCAGCTATTTTTAGATTCAGTCTTAAGACAAAAATGCATATTAGTTTTAGTCACATTTAGTCATAGTTATCCTTCTTAGTTTCAGTCTAGTTTTCGAAAACTCATTACAATTTAGTCTAGTTTTAGGCACATTTAAAATTCCATATTATAGCCACATTAAACTCATTCCCTTCCCTTCTCAGGCCCAGGGACCTCCTGTGTTGTGTCAACTGCATAGTAGTCTAGCTTGCAGTACTTACATTGTGGATGCAATTAGTCTCCAAGATACAGATCTCATGCCTACAGCTGAATTCGAATTTGTTTGTAATAAATAATCGAATGTGATGATGAAGTACGGTACGCAGCGTCTTAACTGAAGCTCAACTCAACTATTACAGCAGCTAGCTTGCCGCTAACGCTAACTGAAAACACATCGGAACACAGTGGCTAGCTAGGTAGCTAGCTGCTAATAAGTAACATATATAAGTAACACATCAGCAGTAATGAATCAAGTGTACTGATATTAAATGTACTACTAAATGTACTACTAACATGCCATTCTTAAATTAAAGCCAGTGACATGATGGTTAACGATTAACGAGTTAACGATGGATACCGACAATTAGCATACCTAGCTAGGTAGCATTACCATTGGATTTCAATGGCAGTTATGCTAGCTCTGGCTATCCAGTCAAAGGAGCCTTGTTTCTGGACACGTATCACTTGACGAGCGAGGGCAATACAGTCATCTGGAAAGTTTAAAATGATACTAAACGAAGGGAAATCTACTGTATGGAGAATTTTCTGCTCAGTAGACAATGCAGATTCTAATTAGGCTGGTGGATATGTCCAATGTAAGAAGTGTGAAGTTTTAATGAAATATGATTGATGCAACTGTCGTTCTCCATAACAACTTGGATTAACCTGGATGGCTGGATGAAGTTTCAGACCGAACGTCAAAGATCTTCAATGGTAAGACTTGTCGGTTGTGCCTCTGTTGGAGTCTCGTAAAACGTGAATTTTATTAACCCTTAGATGCATGGGCTACCAATACCTACACTCTTCCATGAGCGGGGTCAAAAATGACCCCAATTAGAATGCATGCGTTTTATGCTGTAAACTCAAATAATGTCTTTCATTTTGGTTAAATATGATGATTTTTATTATATATTTGTCAACAAAATAATTATTTCATGTTGGATATATTTATTTATAACTTTTTATTAACATTGTATCACAAAACAGCGTTTAGAAAGGAAAAAAAGGTAAACACCCTAAAATGATCTCAAGACGAGAATTATTTTATATTTTGCATGTTTCTTCTCATATCAAATTTCTTTCATTTTGTTTAAAAAATGATTATTTTTATTATGATATGGTCAACAAAATAACTAAATCAATGTTTGACATGTTCATTTATCACTTTTCATTAACATTTTATCAAAAAACAACTTTGAGAAAGGTAAACATCCAAAAATGATCCCAACACGAAAATGATTTCATATTTTACATGTTAATTTCTTATCATCTTTCAAAACAGGAACTTTCAGAGTTTGTGTGTCCCTCTGTCGCACGCCCAGACACATATTAACACTCTCTTCTCACTGTGTGCAGCTGTTGCAAAGTACCTTTTTCTGGCAGTGAGCACTGCACACATGGCCGCTGCATTTCCAGCAACTATTGCTGGCTTTGCGGTCTTGGGTTTCTTGGGCACATCTTACACCTTTTCCTCTTCTGTTGGCCCTGCCTGTTTCCCTCCTGTGGCTGGATTGCAGCTTTTGTCACCCCACACCTTTCCATTGCTGCAGGGATTGTGGTTGGTAGGTATAGGTTATCTTCCAGTCGACTTCTCATATAAGGCGTCACAAGCTCATGTGAGAGCTCTGTAAGAAAGCGCCGTCGGGCATGAGTGATGCATATAATTCAGAGTGCTGAGCCTTGAAAAAGGAGTAGGCATTCAGGGTGGCAATATCAATCAGGTTGAACCACAGCAGCAAGGGCCACCTCTGCGTTTGGCGTTTACAGGTGTAGGTGCCAACCATCTGGTCCACAGTATCTACACCTCCTTTCGTCTGATTGTAGAAGAGGATCACCTCTTGTTTTTTCTTGCGGGTGTTTTCATCCACCATTTTGCTGTGGTGCATTGTGCTGAGAAGCAGAACAGCCTTATCCTTCTTTCCAACGTAGCTGACCATGGTCATGCTGCCATTGAACCCAAAGTCAGTGCTGAAGAGCTCCCTGGTCTTCGAAGCTTTCATCACGGGAGGGATGTCTGGCTTGTTTTGTCGTAATGTTTCCACAATAGTCAGACCCTTCTCCAAGAGAAGCTCTGCAAGAGGCACACTGGTGAAAAAGTTGTCTATGGTGACATTGCGACCTGTGTGTCTGAATCCACAGCACAACTGACTGACGATGTTGAGACCCAGATTCTTACTGACTCCTTCCCCTGGCTGTCTCCCAGTGTACACAATCCCATCAATTGCATAGGGGGTTTTGGCGTCACAAAGCCAGGATACTAACATGTATGTTGTTGTGTAAAAATAACCTTCAGGATGGTGAGACTGCTGACATGAGATGTTATGATCGACAGTAGATGTATACCTGACTGTCACAGTTGATAAAAATCAAAGGTTCCTAGGGTTAACCTTTGAAATTCCATAGAAAATGCTTGGGGTCATTTTTGACCCCACCTATGCAAATCTGTGGTGTTGATACAAAACATGAAATTACTTAAAAAATATAACAATTGGACACAAATCCGAATGGCCTCATGTCAAAGACAACCTATTTGAGGAATACATGGAAGGTTAAACGATAAAAATGTAAAATTAAAAAGATACTGCAAAAAAACAACCCCTGGGGTCATTTTTGACCCCACTTATGCATCTAAGGGTTAAAGCATAGCGTGTGTATTGTGTAGCTATTTCATTCCGAGATTGCAGGGGAGTGAAATGCTCCGCTCTGCTGCTGGTATACAGACAGCCGGAAAGGTTAACAAACGGAATGAAATAGCTACACATTACACACGCTATGCCTTAATAAAACCCATGTTACTCACATACTGGTTAACACTGTTAGAGCGGGTGTATAAACTGTACCTGAAACTGTTGCCACTACATTCGTTTTAATATTTTGCACTCTCTATCTAACCACTTCTGGCATTTAAGAGAGCTTCTCCTATGTCAACTGATCTAATGTCAGTTGGCTAGAGTGTGTGATGTCACAATGGCTCAACCTTCCCCATGTTAGTCAATGAGAGAAAAAGGGGATGAAAAAGAGGGATAAAAAAGGAGTGGCAAAGAGTATCGCCACGAAAAGTCATAGCAGCTTGCACCGGATCGGGCCGGACGTTTTGGTGTTTGAATGGCGTCTCTAGCTCAATCGGGCGAGGAGTAGTTAGCTGCAAGAAAAACGTACGGAATAAATAAATAAACTAGAATGCGTTTCGTGAACGAACTGCGAGAGTGTGCTTGCTCTGTGACAGAGAGAACAAGTGCCAATGAATTAACATGTATTTACATCTACTCAATCAGTGTAGTGGGGCCTTCTTCCAATATATTTTAGCAAGCAACCAAGCTCAACCATTATATTTTGGCTCCACTGACGTTTAGACATATGAGGGTATCTTTGTTGTTCTGTTTTTGCTTGTTTGTTTGCTTGTTTATTGTGAAAGGGTCTAGTGTGTTACATTTGGTCATAGCCTAATAGTTCCAGAGTCTCGTTATACTGACTTACTGAGCTAAGTGAATTGTTGAAATTGTTATCTTGGTAAAAGGAAACATCTCTGCAACAATATTGGAATGAATGCGGTTACATAGCCAGCTTTACTTAAAGTTTATTGTAAGATAGGCCTATATGTTAGACTTAATGCAGTTAGAGTTAGACTGTAGGTCTAGTATCAAACGTAAGCAACACTTTTACTGTATAGCTAGAGAGCACGTGTATCACATTGGTTTATAGTCTGTCAAATTAGTTGTAGTTATTGGTGTTCGTTGGCATAAAAAGTTAGTCTTCTCTTATAAGCCTATAGTACATCTGATTAGAGCTAGCAACCATGAAAAACCTCTTCTGAAACTAAGAAGGATAACTATGACTAAATGTGACTAAAACTAATATGCATTTTTGTCTTAAGACTGAATCTAAAATAGCTGCCAAAATTAATACATCTCAGTGTTCATTTTGGCAGCTATTTTAGATTCAGCAGCTATTTTAGATTCAGTGCATATTAGTTTTAGTCACATTTAGTCATAGTTATCCTTCTTAGTTTCAGTCTAGTTTTCGAAAACTGAGCACACTACAACAGGTACGCTGTGTGTACATCCTCAAACGTTTTTCAGTTAACCTAATGATTCAAGGTCTCTCATGAATCATTACTCCCAGGACACCGGTTAATGTTAACTCACGCTATCGGTCACAACAAGTTACTTGGGATATGCTACCTCATAGTTAGCTAACGTTAGCTAGCTAAACGTTTACAGAGGCTAACGTGAAGCTTCAATCAAAAATTATTAGCTAGCTTTCCAAGCTAGCTGACACAACCTAAACACTCGACTGCCCCTTTGAAGTCAACTTAACGTTGGCTAATATATTCTAATAACTAGTTATCATTGACAGTTACAAGCTAATTTACCAAACTCCTTTCTGTCCTAAATTGAGCAGTTGCTGGTGTGAGCTACAATATGGGAGCTAGCAAAGCCATTTCTAGCTCTACTTCACAATACTGCTGCCTAGTGTAATAAGTTAACGTAAAACATAAATGTTTATAAAGTATCAGACATAAACAGGATACAACACACCAGTTACCAATTGATATTATGTGTTTATATATACCGAAAATGTCAGTAAATCCAGATGATGATTATGCTGCTGCTGCTGTTGGTCCCGTCGCAGGTCCCGTCGAAAACCCTGGAGTCGCGACCCTGTCAGTTGTTTCCATGTGAAATCAATGGAATGCTTCACTTTTTGGCGCCGTATCGACAACTGTCTGTCACTCGCACACTGTGCTTGTAAATTATTTTTCAAGTTTGCACGTACCTATTTATGCGAGTGAAATACTCGCACTGTAGAGCCCTGGAAGGTGTCTCTTAATATTCCTACAGTTGAATGGAGAACGACTGATAGAGCGGGTGACGTCACAATGGCTCAACCTTCCCCATGTTAGTCAATGAGAGAAAAAGGGGATGAAAAAATGGAATAAAAAAGGAGTGACAAGGAATACCGCCACGAAAAGTCATAGCAGCTTGCACCGGATCGGGCCGGACGTTTTGGTGTTTGAATGGCGTCTCTAGCTCAATCGGGCGAGGAGTAGTTAGCTGCAAGAAAAACGTACGGAATAAATAAAGAAAACTTGACGATAACAATACTGTGCTTCCCTTCGGGCAAGCACACTAATAAAGAAAACTTGACGATAACAATACTGTGCTTCCCTTCGGGCAAGCACACTAACTAGAATGCGTTTCGTGAACGAACTGCGAGAGTGTGCTTGCTCTGTGACAGAGAGAACAAGTGCCAATGAATTAACATGTATTTACATCTACTCAATCAGTGTAGTGGGGCCTTCTTCCAATATATTTTAGCAAGCAACCAAGCTCAACCATTATATTTTGGCTCCACTGACGTTTAGACATATGAGGGTATCTTTGTTGTTCTGTTTTTGTTTGTTTGTTTGCTTGTTTATTGTGAAAGGGTCTAGTGTGTTACATTTTGTCATAGCCTAATAGTTCCAGAGTTTCGTTATACTGACTTACTGAGCTAAGTGAATTGTTGAAATTGTTATCTTGGTAAAAGGAAACATCTCTGCAACAATATTGGAATGAATGCGGTTACATAGCCAGCTTTACTTAAAGTTTATTGTAAGATAGGCCTATATGTTAGACTTAATGCAGTTCTCTCTCAACAGTGATGTCTGGCTTGTTATATGTTTTATCCATATAAGGAGGGGGCAGCTAAACTCGAAGACTCTCAGAAAATATCTAAAGTGTAGCTCACTAAACTAGAAATATATTGAAATGCCATGAGATGTAGGCCTACCACTAACCATTTCACATTTACAGACATAAACCTATAGACATGACACAAAACATCTTCCAAAGACTTTATTATCTCAGCTGCATTATTCAGTAGCACAAAGTAGTCTATTACATTCATATTTACTTCATGTAACCCTGCCATAGCGATACAACACCTTTTTGACAGCCTATATAGCCTAATTGCAAAATTAAATATATAAATAAATACTACACTGAAATAACGCAAACAAAGTGAATCTACAGTGAGCCAACGCTCGTCCACTGACAGTGTGGAAGAATGACAGCGACGTGAGCCAGGCCACATTCCAAGATTACGTTACTAGAAATGTCACTTTACATGAGCTTTGTTCATAAGCCATGCAGTCCATAAAATAGGAATACTCTGTGTACTAACAGTATAGTAAGACCGGTCATATGTTCAGAGAGCTTTCTAGCAACCAACAAGTTACAAGTAGGATAAACATATTAGCGAAATCTGCGTTGTCGACAGACCATCGTTTTGAATGGAGTTTTGATGTGCTTGTTAGCACCAAGTGGATTACCTCATCTACAATACATATGGGCTTGGACTCAAATCACTAGTAGGCCTACTTCACGATCTTCTATGGTTACCAGCAGATAAGGTAAATAATAATCGCCATATTTGCTTTAATGTTTTATAGAGTAAGAGGCTATGTGTAGGCTATTAGCTAATCAGAAATGTTGTAGATGCCAGAGTTGGCAACTATGGCTCAGATTTAGGTTGTTATCCATCAACATTCATTTTACAACTTACATTAGTTTCGTTGTCATTCGACTCGAAAATCTCTGGCTCAATTTGGCAAAGCACTACTGCTCTCTCCAGGGTAAACATACGTGGACCTCTCGGTGCTGTCATTTTGCCAATCTGGCTGGCTGAGGTAATCGAGTGATTAGAGAAGGCTACAAAGTGGAATACTAAGCAGTTTGTAGCAGGAAAAATTGAGAGTGAAATGTAACAAATTATACTGTATAATTACCAATGTCACAAATAGCTTAGCGGTAATATGAATAGCTTAAATGGGATGGCTACATTAGCCAGCTAGTTAGGAGAATCTCCGCTCTCTTTCTCTTATACCATCCTGTTCTGCAGCGAAGGCACATCACGTAATAACGTTATCATTTCTCAAAATAGTTAAATACAAATATATATAACTTTTAAGATAAAAATATGTCCAATAAGGCTTAAAGAATTAAATCAGGTGTGTAGATGAAGTTCAGCAACAGCATTTCTAGTGTTTATATCCATGATTGTATGCTGGTCGTCGCTGGCCGTCAACTGCCGTTACAGGAGAATACAGAGCTTCGCCTTAGTGGGTGACGTCACAATGGCTCAACCTTCCCCATGTTAGTCAATGAGAGAAAAAGGGGATGAAAAAAAGGAATAAAAAAGGAGTGGCAAAGAGTATCGCCACGAAAAGTCATAGCAGCTTGCACCGGATCGGGCCGGACGTTTTGGTGTTTGAATGGCGTCTCTAGCTCAATCGGGCGAGGAGTAGTTAGCTGCAAGAAAAACGTACGGAATAAATAAATAAAGAAAACTTGACGATAACAATACTGTGCTTCCCTTCGGGCAAGCACACTAACTAGAAAATGCATTTCCTGAAGGAAATACCAGTGCATGAAATGCAAAAGTTAGGAAAGGAAGAAGAAAAGAAAGAAGAGTGAAAGAAGGAAATAAGAAAGGAAAGAAGAGTGGGAGAAGGAAAGAAGAAAGGAAAGAAGAGTGAAGAAAGGAGAGAAGAGAGGATGAAGGAAAGAAGAGTGAAAGAAGGAAAGAAGAAAAGAGAGAAGAGTGAAGAAAGGAAAGAAGAGTGGAAGAAGAAAAGAAACCAGAGTGAAGAAAGGAAAGAAGAGTGAAAGAAGGAAATAATAGTTGAAGAAGGAAAGAAGAAAGGAAAGAAGAGTGAAAGAAGGAAAGAAGAAAAGAGAGTGAAGAAAGGAAAGAAAAGTGAAAGAAGGAAAGAAGAGTGGAAGAAGGAAAGAAGAGTGGAAGAGAAAAAGAGAGTGAAAATATTGAAAAAAGGAGATAAAAATGGAGTGAAGAAGAGAGATTGAGTGTGAGAGAAAGTAGACTGAGAGGGATAGAGAGAAAGATGGAGAGATGGAGAGAAAAAAAAGAGAATGGAAGGTGTCTTAATGTTCCTAGTTACAGTTAAATTGAGAGGGACAGAGAAGAGGTTTCTTTGATTTGGTGCAGCTGTCAGTGAAGCACAGGTGCAAGCCAGTTTAAAGACCCTATTATGATGTCATAATGGCCCAATGTAAGTCAATGGGAAAATTTAGATTCGTTTTTATTTAATATCTTAAAAAGTATAAAGTTTAGAAAAGTGAAAAATACATAGCATAAGTGTCCTTTACAAGACCTACGCGACAAAGTTTGAATGAAGTTTCGACGTTAAGCGGTTCGGGCTGAATTAATCGCAGAAAAAGGTAACAAGAATAAGAAGAAGAAGAAGAAGAAGAAGAAGCCTAGGAATAACAATACAGGGCATTTCATGCACTGTAATAAAGAAAACTTGACGATAACAATACTGTGCTTCCCTTCGGGCAAGCACACTAACTAGAATGCGTTTCGTGAACGAACTGCGAGAGTGTGCTTGCTCTGTTTTTCTCTCATGTTTGCTTGTTTATTGTGAAAGGGTTTGGTGTGTTCGTTGGCATAAAAAGTTAGTCTTCTCTTATAAGCCTAGTTAGTACATCTGATTAGAGCAACCATGAGTTGCAGATTAAGGGGTCCCCTATCAGTGTTCATTTTGGCAGCTATTTTAGATTCAGTCTTAAGACAAAAATGCATATTAGTTTTAGTCACATTTAGTCATAGTTATCCTTCTTAGTTTCAGTCTAGTTTTCGAAAACTGAGCACACTACAATAGCTACGCTGTGTCCAGGTACATCCTCAAACGTTTTTCAGGTAACCTAATGGTTCAAGGTCTCTCATGAATCATTACTCCCAGGACACGGGTTAATGTTAACTCACGCTATCTGCCACAACAAGTTAACCATTCTTTCAGTATAAGCAACTTTTGCATAGCCCCGCACAGCTAGGATAGCTCACGTTACCGTAGTAGGAATAAAAGCCTTAGCTCACTATATCCACACAACTAAATTCATGAATTACTTCACAGGTTTACTTAACAACTTGAATTAAGGAAAATGATCCCCCGTTACGGCTAGCTGAAACTGCCAGTGGATACTCCCGTTACGTAGTGTTAGTTAGCCTTTAGCCCCGTACTCAGATGTTACAGCTGCTTAACACAGCTAGGATAGCTCTGCTTAACACAGCTAGGATAGCTAACGTTACCGTAGTGGGAATACAAGCCTTAGCTCACTATATCCACACAACTAAATTCATGAATTACTTCAAAGGTTTACTTCACAACTTGAATTAAGGAAAATGGCGTCTCCAACGTTAACGTAACGTTAATTTATATGTTAGCTGCTACGGCTAACTATCAGTTTCCATTAAAATTTCAGTCAGTACACTGAAAATGCTGCCATTCAACTCACCTTAACGAAGTGGAAATATGGTAGCTAGGTTAGAAACTGTAGTTACTCTTATTCTTTCTCAAAGTTGAATTGAGAGGGACAGAGAAATACGGTTCCTCTTATTCTTTTTCAAAGTTGAATTGAGAGGGACAGAGAAAATGCGGTTCCTTGGATTTGGCGGTGGTGTCAGTGAGAAGCACAGGTGCAAGCCAGTTTAATGAGCCTATTATGATGTCATAATGGCAGAGCGCTCTGCCATGCAAGTCTATGGAGAAAAAAGGGGATGAAAAAGAGGAATAAAAAAGGAGTGGCAAGGAGTACCGCCACGAAAAGTCATAGCAACCTGCAGCGGATCGGGCCGGACGTTTTGGTGTTTGAATGGCGTCTCTAGGTCAATCGGGCGAGGAGTAGTTAGCTGCAAGAAAAACGGGGAGAATAAAGAAAACTTGACGATAACAATACTGTGCTTCCCTTCGGGCAAGCACACTAATAAACTAGAATGCGTTTCGTGAACGAACTGCGAGAGTGTGCTTGCTCTGTGACAGAGAGAACAAGTGCCTATGAATTAACATGTATTTACATCTACTCAATCAGTGTAGTGGGGCCTTCTTCCAATATATTTTAGCAAGCAACCAAGCTCAACCATTATATTTTGGCTCCACTGACGTTTAGACATATGAGGGTATCTCAGAGTTTCGTTATACTGACTTACTGAGCTAAGTGAATTGTTGAAATTGCTATCTTGGTAAAAGGAAACATCTCTGCAACAATATTAGAATGAATGCGGTTACATAGCCAGCTTTACTTAAAGTTTATTGTAAGATAGGCCTATATGTTAGACTTAATGCAGTTAGAGTTAGTCTGTAGGTGTAGTATCAAACGTAAGCAACACTTTTACTGTATAGATAGAGAGCACGTGTATCACATTGGTTTATAGTCTGTCAAATTAGTTCTAGTTATTGGTGTTCGTTGCCATACAAAGTTAGTCTTGTCTTATAAGCCTAGGTAGTACATCTGATTAGAGCTAGCAACCATGAATTGCAGATTAAGGGGTCCCCTATCTCAGTGTTCATTTTGGCAGCTATTTTTAGATTCAGTCTTAAGACAAAAATGCATATTAGTTTTAGTCACATTTAGTCATAGTTATCCTTCTTAGTTTCAGTCTAGTTTTCGAAAACTCATTACAATTTAGTCTAGTTTTAGGCACATTTAAAATTCCATATTATAGCCACATTAAACTCATTCCCTTCCCTTCTCAGGCCCAGGGACCTCCTGTGTTGTGTCAACTGCATAGTAGTCTAGCTTGCAGTACTTACATTGTGGATGCAATTAGTCTCCAAGATACAGATCTCATGCCTACAGCTGAATTCGAATTTGTTTGTAATAAATAATCGAATGTGATGATGAAGTACGGTACGCAGCGTCTTAACTGAAGCTCAACTCAACTATTACAGCAGCTAGCTTGCCGCTAACGCTAACTGAAAACACATCGGAACACAGTGGCTAGCTAGGTAGCTAGCTGCTAATAAGTAACATATATAAGTAACACATCAGCAGTAATGAATCAAGTGTACTGATATTAAATGTACTACTAAATGTACTACTAACATGCCATTCTTAAATTAAAGCCAGTGACATGATGGTTAACGATTAACGAGTTAACGATGGATACCGACAATTAGCATACCTAGCTAGGTAGCATTACCATTGGATTTCAATGGCAGTTATGCTAGCTCTGGCTATCCAGTCAAAGGAGCCTTGTTTCTGGACACGTATCACTTGACGAGCGAGGGCAATACAGTCATCTGGAAAGTTTAAAATGATACTAAACGAAGGGAAATCTACTGTATGGAGAATGTTCTGCTCAGTAGACAATGCAGATTCTAATTAGGCTGGTGGATATGTCCAATGTAAGAAGTGTGAAGTTTTAATGAAATATGATTGATGCAACTGTCGTTCTCCATAACAACTTGGATTAACCTGGATGGCTGGATGAAGTTTCAGACCGAACGTCAAAGATCTTCAATGGTAAGACTTGTCGGTTGTGCCTCTGTTGGTGTCTCGTAAAACGTGAATTTTATTAAAGCATAGCGTGTGTATTGTGTAGCTATTTCATTCCGAGATTGCAGGGGAGTGAAATGCTCCGCTCTGCTGCTGGTATACAGACAGCCCGAAAGGTTAACAAACGGAATGAAATAGCTACACATTACACACGCTATGCCTTAATAAAACCCACGTTACTCACATACTGGTTAACACTGTTAGAGCGGGTGTATAAACTGTACCTGAAACTGTTGCCACTACATTCGTTTTAATATTTTGCACTCTCTATCTAACCACTTCTGGCATTTAAGAGAGCTTCTCCTATGTCAACTGATCTAATGTCAGTTGGCTAGAGTGCGTGACGTCACAATGGCTCAACCTTCCCCATGTTAGTCAATGAGAGAAAAAGGGGATGAAAAAGAGGGATAAAAAAGGAGTGGCAAAGAGTATCGCCACGAAAAGTCATAGCAACCTGCACCGGATCGGGCCGGACGTTTTGGTGTTTGAATGGCGTCTCTAGCTCAAACGGGCGAGGAGGAGTTAGCTGCAAGAAAAACGGGGAGAATAAATAAATAAATAAAGAAAACTTGACGATAACAATACTGTGCTTCCCTTCGGGCAAGCACACTAATAAAGAAAACTTGACGATAACAATACTGTGCTTCACTTCGGGCAAGCACACTAATAAAGAAAACTTGACGATAACAATACTGTGCTTCCCTTCGGGCAAGCACACTAATTAGTAAAATGCCAGGCAGTTGTTGCTCGGTTGGCTGTTTAAATCGGCGAGGAGACAAGCCCAGATTTAGTTTTTATCGCATTTTAAACCCGCTACCGCTCCTGACAGCTGATTAAAAAATATATATATTTCGCCGTGGCTGCCAGCTGATTGTACATAGACACGTCCTTCTGGGTAAACCTTTCTTGGATACACAGTAAAGTAGCCTTACTTTTGGAGCTGGAAATAAAAGCAGTCACCCTGTTCTGGTGGCCTAATTTATCAGAATAACTGCCTAAAATGGGAATACATCAAGTAACTAGAAAATGCATTTCCTGAAGGAAATACCAGTGCATGAAATGCAAAAGTTAGGAAAGGAAGAGTAAAAGAAGGAAAGAAGAGTGGAAGAAGGAAAGAAGAAAGGAAAGAAGAGTGAAGAAAGGAGAGAAGAGAGGATGAAGGAAAGAAGAGTGAAAGAAGGAAAGAAGAAAAGAAAGAAGAGTGAAGAAAGGAAAGAAGAGTGGAAGAAGAAAAGAAAGAAGAGTGAAAGAAGGAAATAAGAAAGGAAAGAAAAGTGAAAGAAGGAAAGAAGAGTGGAAGAAGGAAAGAAGAGTGGAAGAAGGAAAGAAGAGTGAACAAGAGTGAAAGAGAAAAAGAGAGTGAAAATATTGAAAAAAGGAGATCAAAATGGAGTGAAGAAGAGAGATTGAGTGTGAGAGAAAGTAGACTGAGAGGGATAGAGAGAGAGATGGAGAGAAAAAAAAGTAGAGAATGGAAGGTGTCTTAATGTTCCTAGTTACAGTTAAATTGAGAGTGACAGATAAGAGGTTCCTTTGATTTGGCGCAGGTGTCAGTGAAGCACAGGTGCAAGCCAGTTTAAAGACCCTATTATGATGTCATAATGGCCCAATGTAAGTCAATGGGAAAATTTAGATTAGTTTTTATTTAATATCTTAAAAAGTATAAAGTTTAGAAAAGTGAAAAATACATAGCATAAGTGTCCTTTACAAGACCTACGCGACAAAGTTTGAATTAAGTTTCTACGTTAAGCGGTTCGGGCTGAATTAATCGCAGAAAAAGGTGAGAAGAAGAAGAAGAAGAAGAAGAAGCCTAGGAATAACAATACAGGGCATTTCATGCACTGTAATAAAGACAAGAAACAAAGCATGAACACGATTCAAATTGGATTACCCAGCTGCTGATCTCCCTAAGTACCTAAGCAAGCAAGTAGGCTAGGTAGTGTATTTTGTCATTCAACTAGTAATACTACAATGTCGGTAGAAAATATATGGGAAGATTATTTAAGTTGTCATTCGCTAGAGAAGGTTTTCGTGCTTGTTTAAACTAGAGAATTGGGTCAAATAATAAAGAACATCGTTGGGTAGGCTAACGGCTGCTAGCTTACAGCAGGTACCTCGCTAGCTGGTACCTAGCTATTAAATGGCACTCATTTGCTCTGATTATGAAGATGGTTTTTCGTTTTCACCTTCCAGACGACATCGTTTTGAACCCAACAACTTCTGAAAATTAAATAACTATCTGTGCTTTTGTAGGCTTTCAGTTTTTGAGATGTGTATGTGGACGGATTTCCTTTTAGATAGATGTAAATATCTCCACACTGGAGCTCAGACAGGGACTTCGGGGAGGTTAACTAAATAAAAATGTCAGGAAGGCTGCAGTAAATGTATGACAAGTTCCTAATTTGTTTTCCCTTCTGAATAGTTCTGTCTGGCTATAGTGGTATGGTCTGTGGTTGATGGCAATCGTAGTTGAGTAGGCACTGCTCGAAGTTTTCCACTGTTTCTCGCCGTTTCGCTGTTCCTTTTGCCCGCCAGCTAACAATTGTAGTGACGTCACTGAAAACTATCAATTGAACCGAGGTGAGCTACTTGTTCTTCAACAACACTAACCACTGTACCACTAGTCACACATGGTACATTTGCCACATTCAAAAGTATGTGCCGTGTATACAGTATTATGACAGGCAAATCCACCTAATCAGCATTAGGGCTGCAGGACAATTCTAGTGGTAGTCTCATGTGTTGTTGTTACACTTACTGTACTGGGAAAGAAAAGTGTTCGTACTATAGTATAGCATGAAGCTGTCTTGAGGCATTTAGCTGAATGTCATATTTACTGTATTTTATTTTATATTCTTACATGTATGATATGTCAAACGTTTTACTTTCTTTTGCAATGCAACACTAAACTGTGCAAAAATATACAGCATACAGCATCACATAATATATGCATTTTGCAATGATTGAAGTTGTTTGTGTTTTTTTAGTTCATTGTACATTGGGTGATAAAGTAGTTTAATGGGAGAGGGCATATGTCAAGTATACTATGCCATGGACTGATTGTTATGGACTTTGGTGTATTGTGTTGCGTCTGTTATTAACTGGATACTGGGCTGCAATCACTTGCTGCTTATCTAATTGCCAATTGCATGGCGATTAGCTTGATGGGCTGGAGTGGAGCAGCTCATGGGGATAGGTCTCTTCCCTTTATAAAGAGGGTAGTCCAAGCGATGAGCGAGAGAGAGGCACCGATGGTGGATGTGACCAGAAGATGTGTAGCTCTAGGCACTGGCATACTGTGTACAGATCCCTTCTGTTTCCAGCTGGCAAGGACGGGTCGCATGTGCCTGCCACACTGGCTGGTAGCAACTGGGCCTTGCCTACGAGTTTGAGCGCAGTGTTGATTCTATATAGACTGCCTTGGTTATGAATTTTAGTACTGGTTGGTGGGTACAGACGACCAGTACAAACTTATATTCTTCCCTACTACAGGCTGTTGGGGGAGAGCAAGAGACTGCTGGGGTGAGTGTGTAGTGACCACCATTGCTGGTTATTGTCTGGACTAAGACGTCTCTTCCTTGATGCAGGGTTCTGTGTTGCTGTGGACTTTTCTGTGGGCCTTGTTGAAATACTGTATATTCATAGTACCTTGTTGCAGGTATCTTGCTTTGGTGTGGATATTGTGTAGGGGATCTCCTGTCAAGATATAGTTGGCCATTGGTGGGGGTTATGCCTAGCGTCTAGTGGGGTTCTGTATACAGCTGCTCTGTGCCCACAGCCCTGTCTTCTATTACATACAAATTGTAAACCAAGTTCTGCTTCTGCGTGTTGTCTGTGACCTGGGAGGATCTGCTTCCTGTGACCTGAGCGTGGTTGCTTGGCATGACACATATGCTTTAGGTATGGCAGTGGGTGAAGTATGAAGTGTTTTGGTGGTTGTACCACCAACAGATAACTGATATGCCCAGGTGTGTGTCTGTAAAGCACACTGTGTAAAGAGTTTTGAAAAATTAGACATGGTATTGAGACAAGTGTGAAAATGATTGGGAAAACTGTTAACTACTTACTCAATGAACTAAAAAAACACAAATATTGCAAAATGTTATGTGTTGCTGTATCCTGTAGTTAAGTGTTGCAATGCAAAAGAAAAGAAAAATGTACATTACATGTTGTAATACAAAACAAATACAAAAAAGTGTGCACCTTGAAACAACAACACATGAGACTACCACTAATCAGTGCCCTGCAGTTCAAATCCTGATCCGTGGTGTCCTCTGAATTTATTGAAATCTTTTTTTATGAACTTCACATTTATAGTACTGCATCTTACCTTGCCTTGGATCTTTAAAGAGAAATCTTTAGTACGTCTTATCCCCTAAAATCCCCCATATTCCACAAATATTTCAAGCTCAGTAGTTATCATGACACCAAGAACAAACCTTTTTGATCTATTGGTTTGCTTGTCACAACCCTGTAGATACCACTTTTGAGTGGTAAATATATCAGTGTGTGTGACAGAAGGTGCCAGTGGTACAGTGGTAAGTGTTGTTGTTTAATAAAAAGCTGACCTGGGTTCAACTCCAGGGCAATGCAGGATGCTATTTTAAGTCACTTTGGCTGAAAGTATCTTCTCTGTATCAGATCTTGCTTTTTTGGGTCACTTTGTCTCATTGATTGGCCATGACTTCCATATCGTCGGCTTCCTGATGAAACCTGCTATCCACCATTTTGGCCAAAATGAGATTAAACATCAGAGTGGACCAAAATCGGACAAGGCATATCCTGATAAAACCTGCAATGCCAATCTTAATTTTGTGTGGTAGCAACGACACAATAAAGAAAAATGCTTAATCCTTTCTTCTGATATATGCTGTGATGAAAACTGCTTTATCCCACTTTGGTTAAATGTTGGTTACACCTTTGACCCAAGTGGTCGCAATGAAGCCTGTCATGTTATAAAGAGTTATAAAAAGTGATCTGATTGGGTCATACTGAAGTTATGATGAGATCTGGCATTTTACAAGCCCTTTAAAACATGCTATATCCACAAAATATATGTATATATACATAATAAAAACCTGCTATCTCCCCTAACTCTGTCTCAAAATGCAACATTTTGATAAAAGTTGCATTTGTTGATTAAATCCAGCACACATCTCTAAATGAAATACAATACTGATGGTACAAGTCAAATTTTTCAATTGCCTTAGATTGCCTCCATTGACTCTCTATTAAATCAGTTTTTTGGCTTTCCTGAAAAAAGACACATAGCAGGTTTCATCAGGAAGCCGACGATATACAGCCGTAATAGAGGGACAACTACAGTGATATTTTTTCTTCATGCACATTTCAATGCAAATGCTCTATTACCACTTTTGTATAGTTGGTAACAAGACTGCAAATATAACTAGAATGCGTTTCGTGAACGAACTGCGAGAGTGTGCTTGCTCTGTGACAGAGAGAACAAGTGCCTATGAATTAACATGTATTTACATCTACTCAATCAGTGTAGTGGGGCCTTCTTCCAATATATTTTAGCAAGCCACCAAGCTCAACCATTATATTTTGGCTCCACTGACGTTTAGACATATGAGGGTATCTCAGAGTTTCGTTATACTGACTTACTGATCTAAGTGAATCGTTGAAATTGCTATCTTGGTAAAAGGAAACATCTCTGTAACAATATTGGAATGAATGCGGTTACATAGCCAGCTTTACTTAAAGTTTATTGTAAGATAGGCCTATATGTTAGACTTAATGCAGTTAGAGTTAGACTGTAGGTCTAGTATCAAACGTAAGCAACACTTTTACTGTATAGCTAGAGAGCACGTGTATCACATTGGTTTATAGTCTGTCAAATTAGTTCTAGTTATTGGTGTTCGTTGGCATAAAAAGTTAGTCTTCTCTTATAAGCCTATAGTACATCTGATTAGAGCTAGCAACCATGAAAAACCTCTTCTGAAACTAAGAAGGATAACTATGACTAAATGTGACTAAAACTAATATGCATTTTTGTCTTAAGACTGAATCTAAAATAGCTGCCAAAATTAATACATCTCAGTGTTCATTTTGGCAGCTATTTTAGATTCAGTGCATATTAGTTTTAGTCACATTTAGTCATAGTTATCCTTCTTAGTTTCAGTCTAGTTTTCGAAAACTGAGCACACTACAACAGCTACATCCTCAAACGTAGCTGTTGTCAGTTAACCTAATGATTCAAGGTCTCTCATGAATCATTACTCCCAGGACACGGGTTAATGTTAACTCACGCTATCGGCCACAACAAGTTAACCATTCTTTCAGTATAAGCAACCTTTGCATAGCCCCGCACAGCTAGGATAGCTCACGTTACCGTAGTAGGAATACAAGCCTTAGCTCACTTGACCACACAACTAAATTCATGAATTACTTCACAGGTTTACTTAACAACTTGAATTAAGGAAAATGATCCCCCGTTACGGCTAGCTGAAACTGCCAGTGGATACTCCCGTTACATAGTGTTAGTTAGCCTTTAGCCCCGTACTCAGATGTTACAGCTGCTTAACACAGCTAGGATAGCTCTGCTTAACACAGCTAACGTTACCGTAGTGGGAATACAAGCCTTAGGTCACTATATCCACACAACTAAATTCATGAATTACTTCAAAGGTTTACTTCACAACTTGAATTACGGAAAATGTCGTCTCCAACGTTAACGTAACGTTAATTTATATGTTAGCTGCTACGGCTAACTATCAGTTTCCATTAAAATTTCAGTCAGTACACTGAAAATGCTGCCATTCAACTCACCTTAACGAAGTGGAAATACGGTAGCTAGGTTAGAAACTGTAGTTACTCTTATTCTTTCTCAAAGTTGAATTGAGAGGGACAGAGAAATACGGTTCCTCTTATTCTTTTTCAAAGTTGAATTGAGAGGGACAGAGAAAATGCGGTTCCTTGGATTTGGCCAGCGGAGGTGTCAGTGAGAAGCACAGCTGCAAGCCAGTTTAATGACCCTATTATGATGTCATAATGGCAGGGAGCTCTGCCATGCAAGTCTATGGAGAAAAAAGGGGATGAAAAATAGGAATAAAAAAGGACTGGCAAGGGGTACCGCCACGAAAAGTCATAGCAGCTTGCACCGGATCGGGCCGGACGTTTTGGTGTTTGAATGGCGTCTCTAGCTCAATCGGGCGAGGAGTAGTTAGCTGCAAGATAAACGTACGGAATAAATAAATAAATAAAGAAAGAAAACTTGACGATAACAATACTGTGCTTCCCTTCGGGCAAGCACACTAATAAACAAAGCAGGAATCTGAATCGGTCTCATTTCAAGTATATAGTGATCTGTCAAAATAAAGCATCTTTCCATCGACACTGATCTAAATGTTATCCGGATTCAAACCAAAAGTTTACCGATTTGAACAGACTATCTGAATGTCTAGAGTAGCAGGCTATAGGTTGAGTATGAATTATGAGCGACACAAGTTTTTACAACTAAGTTTTTTGGCTAATTTGATCATGAGGAACAAAACTGTACTGTAACCTGAGCGAGCATCGAGATTTTGGCAAACCCTTTTAGCACTTGTGTGCATAAGTTTGTTTGTGTATGTGTAAGTGTGTTTGTGTGACTGTGTGTGTGTGCGAGTGTGTGTGCAGGTGTGTGTGCGTTAGTGTGTGTGTGTGTAAGTGTGAGTGTGTGTGAAAGTGTGTGTTAGTGTGTGTAAGTGTGTTTGTGTGAATATGTGGAAGTGTGTGTGTTTGTGTGTGTGAAAGTGTGTGTGTGTGTGTCTGTGTATGCGTTTGCTTATAAGTGTGTGGGTTTGCAGTTGTGTCTGTAAGTGTGTGTGTTTGCAAGTGTGTCTGTAAGTGTGTGTGTGTGAGTGTGTGTGTGTGTGTGTAAGTGTGAGTGTGTGTGTGTGTGTGTGTGTGTGTGTGTGTGTGTGTGTGTGTGTGTGTGTGTGTGTGTGTGTGTAAGTTTATGTGTGTTTGTGTGTGTGTATGTGTGCTTGAGTGTGTGTGTGTGTGTGTTTCATAATCATAGAAAAAGAAGAGTGGTGAGAAGTTTACTGTTAATTAATAATGATCCTTTACATGTGAAGATCATGGCAGTCTACTGAGATAGCAACTCAGTATTTGCTCTCATGATACTCACATTAGTTTCTCCAGTTTACAGTTGGGATCCTCCAGAAAAGAAGAAAGATGCTTCACTCCTGAGTCTCCTGCTTTATTCATACTCAGCTGCAGCTCTCTTATGTTGAAGGGATTTGATCTCAGTGCTGAAGCAAGAGAGCTGACACCCTTTTCTGTAATATTGCAGTTTGACAGGCTGTAGAGATAAATAGACAAATATTAGCTATTTCCTTTAAGACTGAAATGAAATGTAAAAAGGAATTCAAATGCATATTGAATGAATGTGCATTTTGTGTGTGCATGTGTGTGTGGGTGTTTTAAGTTAGTATATATGAGTGTGCATATTTCTGTGTGTTTGCATCGGTGCTTGCTCGTATGTAAATGTGTGTGTGTGGGCGGCTGTTTCAGTGTGTTTGTATCTGTAAGGGGGTGTTTTAGTGTGTTTGTAAGTAAGTATATTTGTTTTTGTAAGTGGGTTTGTGTGAGTTTGAGAGTTTGGCTGTGTGTTTAAGTGTGTTTGTGTGTATGCTCGTTTGTAAGTCTGTCTGTGAGTGTGTGTGTGTGTCTAAATGTACTTTGAAAGAACGTATAATGTGTGTGTGTTTGCATATGTGTTTTCATATATGAGTGTGTGTATTTCTGTGTGTTTGGAGATGTGTGTGTTTGTATGCATATGTGTGTGTGTCAGTGGCTGTTTCAGTGTGTTTGTGTGTGTGTGTGTGTGTGTGTGTGGTGTGCAAGGGGGTGTTTTAGTGTGTGTGTGTGTGTGTGTTTGTAAATATGTGTGTGTAAGTGCATGTGTCTGAGTTTGTCTGTGTGTGTGTAAGTGTGTGTTTGTATGTGTTTGTGTGTGCTTGTTTGTAAGTCTGTGTGTGGGTGTAAGTGTTTGTGGTTTTGTAAGTATGTATGTGTGTGTGTCAGTGGCTGTTTCAGTGTGTTTGTGTGTGTGTGTGTGTGTGTATGTGTGTGTGTGGTGTGCAAGGGGGTGTTTTAGTTTGTGTGTGTGTGTTTGTAAATATGTGTGTGTAAGTGCATGTGTGTGAGTTTGTCTGTGTGTGTGTAAGTGTGTGTTTGTATGTGTTTGTGTGTGCTTGTTTGTAAGTCTGTGTATGGGTGTAAGTGTGTGTGGTTTTGTAAGTATGTATGTGTGTAAGCATGCGTGTGTAAGAGTGTGTGTGGGTTTTTGTAAGTGTGTTTGCGTTTTGGGTTTTAGGCACGGGCGAACCGGGCAGCCGCCCAGGGCGGCACTTTTTCATGACATGTGGGGGGCGGCACAAGCACTTTTATCTGGGCCGCGAAGCGGTTTTCTATTAACTATCTATCATATCACTTTCTGGGGAATTGGCAAATTGGTGCCCCCTGCATAAGGTGCCCTAAGAAGGTGCCTTGCACAGATCCTGTTTTAGGGGGAAGGTGAGGGGGCGAGGGGGACAATTTACCTCTGGGTCTCCCAATTGGAACTTGTGAGGTTTGAATTTTCCTCTGCTAAAGTAATAAACTAAGCCTACATGGTCATAGGCATACTCATTATTAACATTTTTGTCATTGTGAGTACCGTCTTACTTTCACCACTGATGTTATGCTAGGCTTAGGCAAGTTATCTCTGGTTAAAACTAGCTAATGCTAGCTATTCGCTAGCTAGGTAGACAGTTATCGTTATGGTGTTATTTATCGGACTGCGTGTTTTTTGGCAAACGTTCGCGTTGTCATTTTAATCCATTAGCTACTAAAATGAGCACATGGATTGTTAAACCATTATTAAACTTAGCATTTTGATTGTTTAACCGAATGGCCGATGTTTGACTCTGTCAGATAACTGTCCTAGCAGCTACGCTGGGACACTGCCCTGACAGGGACAGGGTAATGCTAGTTAATAAACGTAGGTCTATATCTCAGTGTGTCTCACCAGATGAGTTTTGAATTAACTGAAGGTAAATTAATGTAATCTTTCCCTGCGGTGCATGAACAATGCTGGTATCGGATGTTGTTATCTGCAATCGTGATGACCGAAATGGATTCTCCTTGTTGCAATGTGATCTGTAAATTCTCGCCTCCAATTTAAGCTTGTCATCCATCATATCTAGTTTTACATTTTGTACATATCCCTCCATTGCATAACGAAGTCCCTTTTGAAGGCTTCTAGACGCAATCAGGTCGTCCTGTCTCAAAAAGTTGCCTAGAGCCTCTTGGGATATCATTTTGACACTGATACAGCATATTGACACTTTAGTCAGCTCCTCTAGTTTGTCCAAGTTGGCAACAATAACTAAGAATTAAGATTTTTTTTCCTGTGTGTGTGTGTGTGTGTGTGGGATCGGGGGGGGGGGGGGGGGGGGGGGGTTGGGAGGGGTGTGTATGTGTGTGTGAGTGTAACGGTGCAGCTGCCCGTTACCGCTATGGAGAAAGAATCCTGGGCTAAAACCAACACACGGGACCGCGCGGGTACAAGCACACGTTTTATTTGCACACAGACAATACCAGCATATTTCACCGCAATCACAACCGCCTCAGTAAAGACACGCACAGAACAAACCGAGACCGAAATGCCTTCCCTTCAACGCGTGACAGGCGGTGTACAGGGCTGTAAAGTGGCGGAGTTCGTGCCTTGCGTTGGCAGGTTGACGTCTATGCAGCACAGAGGACCGACCCGATGTAAAGTCAGGAAGCACCTTTGAACTGTGGGCGAAAGGAACGTCAGAGTTGAGAGGGGTGTGTAGTGTGTGTGTGATTTATTTAGTGCTTTGTATGAATATACTTTTATTGTTTTTGGGGAAACCCAGCTGTTTAAATCTATGGAACTGTATTTTGTGATAATTAGTCCGATTACAGATGTATTAATTGATTGAAGATGTGTGTAGTGGTTCAGGCCGGTTGTATAAAATGCCGGCGCAGAACAGGTGTCGGGAGCGAGAAATCTTAGGGGAACTACATCCCACCTCTAGATGAGCAGAAGTTAATTGTTTAGGTTGAAGTGCGACACATTTGCAGAGTTACTCAGGATCATTGAGAAGATAACCAGTGCAATAGTGGAGCTGAATTGTTTAGGGCTGTGCATTGTTTAGATTTGAGCGCGACATATTTGCTATAAGTACTCTGGATGATTGAGAGTTGACATGCCTATGTGGAGCTGAATTGTTTAGGGATTATTTATTGTGCGAGAGTTATAGTTGGGAGTTTTTGTTTCTATGTTATTTTTCTCCATTCTGGCGTGTTTTGGACTACTACCATCTAGCTATTAAACATTTGCCATTTTTACGACATCTGAGACACTGCCTCCAGTTCATTTTACACTGCCGCGAGGCCGGCCATCCTACAGTGAGTGTATGTGTATTTAAGCGTTTGTGTTTGTGTTTAAGCATGTGTGTGAAAGTGTCTAAGTTTGTGTGTGAGAGTGGGTGTGTGTGTGTGTGTGTGGAAGTTTGTGTGTGTGTGCGTGTATTTGTAAGTGTGTGTGTTTACGTTTATGTGTGTTTGTACGTTTGTTCGTATGTGTTTGTAAGTGTGTGTGTGTGTAAGTGTGTTTGTGTGTTTCTCTGTGTGCGTGCACAGGTATGTAAGTGTCTGTGTGTAACTGGGTGTTTAAGAGACTGTCTGTGTGTGTGTGTTTGTAAGTATGTGTTTGTGTGTGTGTATAAGTGTGTTTGTGTTTGTGTATGTGTACGTGTGTGCGTGTGTGTGTGTGTGTGTGTGTGTGAGTGTATGTGTGTTTAAGCGTTTGTGTGTGTGAATAAGTGTGTGTCTGTTTAAGCGTGTGTAAAAGTGTGTGTAAGTGTGTGTGCGAGAGTGGGTTTGTGTGTTAAAGTGAGTGTGTGTGTTTATGTGTAAGTGTGCTTGTCTACTTGTACATTTGTGTGTTTGCAAATGTGCCTGTAAGTTTGTGTGTGTGAGAGTGTTTCTGTGGAAGTGTATGGAAGTTTGTTTGTGTGTGTGTGTGTTTGTGTATTTTAAAGTGTGTGTTTGTGTGTGTACGTTTGTGTGTGTTTGCACGTTTTGTGTGTGGGTTTGTATATCTGTGTGGGTAAGTTTGTGTTTGTGAGTGCTTGTTTGTAAGTATGTGTGTGTGTGTGCAAGTGTATGTGTGTTTGCTTGTAAGTGTGGTTTTGAAGTGTGTCTGTAAGTGTGTGTGTGTCTGTGTGTGTGTGAGAGAGAAAGTGTGTGAAAGTGTGTGTGTGGAAGTGCATGAGTGTGTCTCTTTGGAATTGTGGTTAAGTGTGTGTGTGTGTGTGTGCGTTTGCTTGTAAGAGTGTGTAAGTGTGAGTTTGTCTGTGTATGAGTAAGTGTGTGTGTTTGTGTGTGTGTGTGTGTGTGTGTGTGTGAGCGTGTATGATAACGATTGAAAAAGAGTGATAAGAAGTTCACTGTTAAATTAATAGTGACCCTTAGCATGTGATGATCATGACAGTTCACTGAGATAGCAACTCAGTATTTGGTCTTGTGATACTCACTGTAGTCTCCCAAGTTTACAGTTGGGATCCTCCAGAAGACCAGAAATATGCTTAACTCCTGAGTCTCCTGCTTTATTCCCTTCCAGCCACAGCTCTCTCATGTGTGAGGGGTTTGATCTCAGTGCTAATGCAAGAGAACTGAAGCCCTCTTCTGTTATACTGCAGTTTCCCAGGCTGTAGAGAGAAAAGGAAACATATTAGTTATTTCCTTTTAGACAATTTTTTTTTGTGTGTGTGTGTGTGTGTGTGTGTATTTGTATATGTGTTTTTGTAAGCGTGTTTGTTTGAATTTGTGTGTGTAAGTGTGGATATGAGAGTTTGGCAGTGTGTGTGTAAGTGTGTGCTTGTTTGTTAGTCTGTATGTATGTGTGTGTGTGTGTGTGTGTGTATGTGTGTCTATGTGTGTGTGTTTGTGTGTGTTTCAGTGTCTTTGATAACGATGGAAAAAGAAGAGTGAATTTACTGCTGAATTTATAATGACCCTTTACATGTAAAGATCATGAACGTTCACTGAGATAGCAACTCAGTATTTGGTATGGTGATACTCACTTTAGGGTCGCCAGTTTACAGTTGGGATCCTCCAGAAGAGAAGAAAGATGCTTCACTCCTGAGTCTCCTGCTTCATTCAAACTCAGCTGCAGCACTCTCATGTTTGAGGGGTTTGATCTCAGTGCTAATGCAAGAGAGCTGAAGCCCTCTTCTGTAATACTGCAGTTTGACAGTCTGTAGAGAGAAATGGACACATATTAGCTATTTCTTTTTAGACTGAAAAAAATGTGAGATGGAAATAAAATGTATATTGAATGAATGTATATTGTGTGTGAGTGAGTTTTTCAAGTTTGTATATATGAATGTGTGTATTTCTGTGTGTTGGCATCTGTGCGTGTTTGTATGTATGTGTGTGTGTGTGTGTGTGTGTGTGTGTGTGTTTGAGAGTGGGTGTGTCAGTGTGTTTGTGTGTACGTGTGAGTGTATGTGTGTTTAATTCAATTCAATTTTATTTATATAGCGCCATAACAATACAATTGTCTCTAGGCGCTTAACAGAGCCCAGAGCCTGAACCCCCTTAGTGCAAGCACAATGGCAACAGGGGCAAAAGCTCCCTGTTAGTCAGGAAGAAACCTTAAGCAGAACCACGGCACATAAGGGGGGACCCATCTGCTTGAGGTCAGGTGGAGATAGGAGGGGGGAAGGGGGAGGGTTGTGTGGCAGAAGGGAAGGAAAACAACAGGCGTTGTACACAGCCAGCATTTGGTAGATGTACGTAATATATATATACAGACATCCGGTGGTAAATACATGATACAGGCAAGACCAGTTCAGTGGTTATACACTGTGCTCATAGGGTTACTGTTAGAGGGGTAAGGGGAGTAGGGACAGAGAAACATTTGGTAACACTTTCTATGAAGCCCAGCGTTATAAGGCCCTATAAGGACATTATAAGGGCCTTAATAATGACTTACAGCGATTGCTACAATGACTTATAGCTACTTTATAACTACGTATAATGTCTTCATGATGACTCATAATCACCTTTATGATACATTATATCAGTTCATTATGAATGGTTATAATTAAAGATGGAATAATGCATTATAAATATGTGACTGTCGGGTAACACTTGCTATGAAGCCTGCCTTTCTAAGGTCCTATAAGGACATTAATGATGACGTTTAAAAGTAGCTATAAGTCATTGTAGCACTCTTTATAACTATGTTTAGCATCTCCACAATCACTCATATCCACTGCTCTGAAACGTTATGTCAGTTAATTATAAATGGTTATAATCTAAGATAAAATGATGCATTATAAATATGTGATCATAGTTTTGTGTGGGTAATCATGAATCCTATGAAGCCTGCATATATGAAGCACTATAAGAACATTCATAATAGCTTTAAAAACTAGTTAAGTCATTGTGGCACTCATTATAACTATGTATATAGGTCTTCACGGCACATCATAACCACCTTTGTGATATATTATGCATATTCATTAATGGTTATTAGTATGGTGACTAGGCTGCTATACAGACATAGAATATTATAAACTTTTAGAAGATCCTATAAGTGGACTTTGTCAGCTTTAAGTAAAGTGACAAAAGGGTGGTGTTGTTATGAACAGATATAAGATTCTATAAGTGTACTTTGTCAGCTTTAAGTAAAGTGACAAAAGGGTAATGTTGTTTTAAACAGATATAAGATTATTATAAGATAAGAGAAGAGAAGATAAGGCATTATGAACTTGTTAATAGTGCTGACAGTAAATACAACAGGATACAGATGAAAACCCTTTTATTTAAAACTTTCTGGAGGTGCTCAGACTTTATACAAAAACACATTGTAAAGATTTCGGGCTAAGACTTTTGAACTTCAGAGTTGCTGTTATTACTCCAAACCCAATGTCCCTACACAATAAATACTGATAGTTGCAGAAACGACGAAATATTAAAGTTGTCTACATAAAAGCATAACTTTGACACCGCGCGCTTTTGGACCAATGAAATCTGTTCATCAACCAGTCAAGCAAATATCGATGGTAATACAGCTTTCAGACCTGAGAGCACGCTCAAGAAGGTAGAAGACGTAGGACTGAGAAGGTAAGAATGAGTGCCACAATTACTTAACTAGTTTTTAAAGGTATTATGAATGTTCTTATAGTGCTTCATATATGCAGGCTTCATAGGATTCATGATTACCCACACAAACCTATGATCACATATTTATAATGCATCATTTTATCTTAGATTATAACCATTTATAATTAACTGACATAACGTTTCAGAGCAGTGGATATGAGTCATTGTGGAGATGCTAAACATAGTTATAAAGAGTGCTACAATGACTTATAGCTACTTTTAAAACGTCATCATTAATGTCCTTATAGGACCTTATAAAGGCAGGCTTCATAGCAAGTGTTACCCGACAGTCACATATTTATAATGCATTATTCCGTCTTTAATTATAACCATTCATAATGAACTGATATAATGTATCATAAAGGTGATTATGAGTCATCATGAAGAAATTATACGTAGTTATAAAGTAGCTATAAGTCATCGTAGCAATCGCTATAAGTCATTATTAAGGCCCTTATAATGTCCTTATAGGGCCTTATAACGCTGGGCTTCATAGAAAGTGTTACCAAAATCGCTGTCGTATTTTTATATACCACTATCACTTTTCATAGGTTTCACAGTGTGAATGTTCGCCTCTTGCACTAACACTGAAATGGTTTTTATGTGATGACTTATTTTGCTTTTGTAAGCCAATACTTTCAAGATCAGTCAATAAATATTGTTTAATATATTGCCCCCTTCTTTATGTTGTTACTGGACACATCATGTGTCCTATTACGCTGTGTTACATCATACAGCATTTGAGACATGTGGATAATGAAAGGGGTAATTTTACAGTTGCGTGCTGTCATCTAGTCAGGGCCGGATTAAGACATTTTGAGGCCTGGGGCTAATTACCAAGATGAGGCCCCTATATCGCCCAGATGCACATCATGAAACGCACACAAACCCACGCCAGGTGCACTGTCACATAAGTGCTTTAAAGTCCACAGAACCACTCTATAAATATGATCAGTTTAAAGCCAAGGATAAAATGTATGTGTGTAGTAGACTACACTGTAGACAGTAATAAACCAATAATGTAAATGTATACATATTTCCATTCATTCAAAAGCAAAAACAAGGCTAAATAGCCAGGGAATGAAATAACGAATTGATTAAGCATTTGCCTATTAGTGAAGCAACAGCTTGGCTCCGCGCCCACGTTTCTATGCGAGGGCACGGACGTGCGGTCAGGGGAGGCAGAGCCTCATTTAAGCATCATTTAAGTCAAAAAACAAATAACGATCAAAGGAAATACATATTTTCTACTGGTCTGTGATATAAATGTATTTTCTGCATGATTCCAATCATTTCGAGCAGTTTTATAATCAAAATCGCTGAATTTGCGCATGTCCTGTTCAAACAGACAGAAGACAGCAAGACGATGAGGCAACGACCAGCTGTGCCTTATCTCGGAATGCGCAATACCTCACAAACTGGATTGTGCGTAGAACCTATTTAGTCCCGCTGATCTGACAAAAAACCTCAGTGAAAACCTTTACACTTATATTTGACCATGACTGCGAAAATGGAAGATTCTATAGCTAAGCTAAAACATTTCACTTAGCTATGTCTAACTGGCTTGCAAATAATTTGTCTACAATTTTTAATTAATTAGCCTATCTGCAGCGATATGCGTGAGGATAAGAACTCATACATCTTTGTAGTGGCAAAAAACAGCTTTTGGGTTTCTTCCTTTAAGAAACCCAATCCAATCCTATTCCTATGTCCTATATCCTTGATTTGCCACCATGGAGAAAGCAGGGGGAGCGTGGTCAAGACTCGTAGCTCTGTCCAAATAACCCAACGCAAAAAGGGAGTTTGACTGTATAATGTTGCCGGTTTTATTGCAGAAAAACGTTAGAAAAATAAGGATGCAATTGCAGTATCAAAGTTTTAAAGTCCAAACAACTGCACGGGTCCAAATGGGGACAGAGTGGTTAGGCCTCAGCTTCACGCCTCAGCTTCACGGCTCAGCTTCACGGTCAATGACGGTATTTTGCGTCCCGCCTTCTCCTCGTCATGCCCGTCTGGCAGCCTTTTAAAGGGTGGCACCGTCACCACCTATAGAGAGCGCACACTCGAAATTCCATAAAAGGAAAAATCAATAAATCATTACAAAATACAAAAACCTAAATGCGGCTCCTACACACCGGCCCCTAATTGTTCTCTATAGAATCAATTACTTCAATGAACATAAAGGAGCCAAAGAGGGGTAATTTATCAATAAAGTAAATAAGCTCTCAATGCTTTCAGAAGTATGTAATGCATAATGGTTAAGAGAAGGTATAAAATCTAGTATACATTACATTCCTTTCTCATGTGATCAGGAGCCCTGGTCACTCTTTAGACTCAAGGATTTGGCACAGCTTGGTGATGGGCCTCTCAAGGACTGAAGTCTTTGTCTTGAGCTTTACTGACCGCACCAGACCCCTTGCATCAGGATTGGTTTCCAGCACTCTTCCTAATGGCCAGGACCCTCGAGGAGCAGTGGGGTCAACGACCAGGACAATGTCTCCCACAGTCAGGTTTCTCTTTACTGAAGTCCATTTCTGCCTCTCCTGCAGCAGCAGAAGATATTCCTTGGTCCACCTTTGCCAGAAAAGGTCGGCCATGTACTGGACCTGTTTCCAGCGACGTCTGGCATGGATGTCGGACTTCAAGAAGGTTCCAGGGGGTAGGATTGGCTTGGCTTTCAGTAGCAGGAGGTGATTTGGGGTCAGTGGCTCTAGGTCATGTGGGTCTGAGGACACTGTACAGAGAGGACGATTGTTCAGGATTGCCTCCACCTCGCAGAACAGTGTTTGGAGGCCCTCATCATCAATGGACTGTTGATGGAGAGTAGAGTTCAGCACCTGGCGGACAGATCTTATGAGCCTTTCCCAGGCTCCGCCATGGTGTGATGCTGATGGTGGATTGAAACTCCATTCGATTCCATCTGGGAGCAAGGCATCTTGGATTTTCCTCTCGTTCAGGGACATCAGGGCCTTCTTGAGCTCTCCGTGTGCACCCACCAGGTTCGTTCCATTATCAGACCTGATGTGCTTCACCTGGCCCCTCCTGCAGACAAATCTCCTCAAAGCATGAATGCATGAGTCTGTGTCAAGTTTAAAAGCAATTTCCAAATGAATAGCTCTACTACACATGCATGTAAAAAGAACTCCATACCTTTTGATAGCAGTTCTCCCTCGTTTCACTTCAAACGGGCCAAAGTAGTCCAACCCGACATTGGTAAATGGAGGGAGGTCAGGTAGGATTCTTTCTAACGGCAAATCTGCCATTTTCTGTTCACCTGCTTTGCCCCTTGAACGTCGGCACATGACACATTTTGAGAGCACCTTCCTTGCAACTGAATTGCCTTTTACAATCCAGTACCTTTTCCGGAGCTCCGATAGCATGTGGTTTCTGCCATTGTGGCCACAGCGTTCATGGATGTGTCTTAAAAGAAGTATTGAGATGTGCGAGTCTTTGGGCAAGATGCAGGGGTGTTTGGTTTCCTCAGGCATTGCAGATTTGTGCAATCGGCCACCTACTCTCAGAATGCTCTCGTCTAGGACAGGATCAAGCCTGCAGATCTTACTGCCCTTGTGCACTCTAGGTGGGGTCATTTCCAGTGTTGCCATTTCAGCACTGAATGCTTGTCCTTGGGTGTATGTGACGACTGACCTTTCTGCCTCTGCCAGATCTTCAACAGTGAGGAGTTGTCCACCATGGTAGGTCCTGAAATCATCTACCTTTTTCCTGCTTGAGCGGGTGCTGATTCGAGATGAGGGCTGCTCCTTTCCTCTTTTCACAATCAGCATCAACATCTTTTTCAGTCTGATATACCACGCCACTGCTTTAAGTAATCTCATCCAGTCAGAGAAGAATAAAATAAGCTGGTCTGTGGGTGTCGCAGGGTTCACTACTGCTGCCAATACAGTAGCACTTTTCCTGACCTCTGGATCGTCCTGTGACACTGAGTCATATACTTTCTCCACTGGCCAACTTTCCTTTGTGTTCCATAAGAATTCAGGGGCATGTATCCATCTCCTTTGCTCCATGAATTTTCCTCCACTCAATCCTCTTGATGAATCATCAGCAGGATTGTCCTTGGTGCTTACGTTTCTCCATTGGGACAGGTCTGTATTGTCCCGAATCAGTGAGACCCTATTGGCCTCAATGGACTCTTCAGTGGTCTCCTCAGAGGCAACTTCAGAAAAATCCTGATTGTTCTGTGAGATCAGAAGCTCCTCTAGCCTTGTCACTGAAATCCTATTCACAGTAACACTTTTAGTAATGCCAGTTCCACTTCTAAGTGGCCCATTTACAACCCACCCCAATAGTGTTCTAGCTGCATAAGGGCCCCCACTTTGACTATTAACAACCTCCCATGACTCTATCAGGGTTGGAGCATTTGTTCCAATTAACAGCTCTACCTTTGCCCTAATAGAGGGGATTTTGACTTCACTTAAATACGCCCATTGCGCTAAGTCACTCTGCCTTGGGATGTTGTTAGTGGTTACCGGCATTTCCTTCTGAGTGAAAGTGTCAGGAAGAGGGGAGAAGTTGTCGCTGTCCAATGCTGAAACTTCAATTCCTGAGACAACATGCGTGGGAACAGAATTTTCCTGGTTCAGTGTTCGTAGAAGAATTTGTGTTCTCCTTCCTTTGAGATTGAGACGAGTCATTAGCTCTTCTGAGCAGAAGGTGGCAGAAGACCCTGGATCCAGGAGAGCATACACTTGCAAGACTTGGCTGCCCTTTGCTGCCTTAACCTTAACTGGGACGATGGAAAGTGCGCACTCTTGGTCTCCGGCCCCTATATGACCACATAACTCTGCTGATGCACTGCCTATAACACCAGAGGGTTTTTCTGCTTCTTTAGCTGTGCTGTCGTTAATCCCAATATGCAAGACACTTGGGTGAGTTTTCTTGCAAACTTTGCATGTGAGTCGCCTTTTGCACTCTTTACTAATGTGGCCTGCGGAGAGACATCCAAAGCATATGCCCTTAGTCTTTAAGAAACTGATCTTGTCTCTATGCATTTTCTTTGAGAAGTCTTTGCACAAGTCCAATGTGTGCTTTGAGCTACAGAGGGGGCAAGAGGGTTCAGGCTTTGTCTCTTTTTGGTCAAGAGCAACACTAGTTGCATAGCTACTGCCAGATGACTTTGAGGGCTGTGACAGAGTAGGGGCTCTAACCTTAGCTCTACTAGTTGACTGGTCTTGAAGGTCACCGAAACCTGGGTTAGCTGCTATACGGGCTTGCTTTTCAATGAAAGAGACGAGATCTAAAATTCTTACCCTACGCTGGTGTTGTTCTTTTAGCTCAAAAGCCTTGTTACGCCATTTCTCTTTGAGCTTGAATGGCAACTTGAGGACTATGCTTCTCATGGTGGATATGGTGTCCAGTTCCTGCATGTAGTCCATTTCCTCCATAGCGTTGCAGCAGCTCCTGAGAAACATGGCATAATCCTGCAGCATTTTGGAATCCTCAGATTTCATTTGAGTCCAGGATAGGACCTTTTCCAAGTATGCACAAGATATCTTGTATTCATTTCCAAAGTTTTCCTTCAGTAACTGCTTTGCTTTCTGATAGCCTCTATCTGGGGACATGTACTCACAGCTTTTGACTAGCCTCTGTGCCTGGCCCTTAGTATACTGAATAAGAAATTGTAACCGGTCTCTACTGTTATCTGTTTTCTGTTCAATCATGTTTTCAAATGAGTGAATGATTGATGTGTACTCTAGAACCTGTCCGTCAAAGAGTGGGATATTTCTCTGAGGTAGTGTAGTCAAAAGTTGCTGTTTCATGAGCATCCTGGTTAACTCACTTTGGTTCTCCAATACTTTGATGACATGATTGTCCTGCGATGAGCTGGTTGAAGAGGGAATTTGCCTGTGTGTCACAGTGGGCCGAGTGGCTTGATCTGAGCTAGCATATGAGTGGGAAATGACAGAGGGATAGCTATGTGATGAGGTATATCGAGCAGATGGAAAGCTATGAGATGAGTGTTGTAGTTGTTGTGGCCTAATATCACTACTGACCCTGGGAAGGAACATAGGCTTACTGTCTTGCTTATCTGTACCTAAATTAGGCAGGGGAAATTGAACATTGACACCTGTCTTAGTCCTGACTGCTGGAGCAGTGCTATCATGAAGATGAAGCGAATAGTCTAGCCTTTTGTCCATGTGTGCTTGTGATGTATCAGATGTGGCTTGAGCTGCTTCGGCACCTAATACAGGCAGTTTAACAGAAGGCACAAGGTGAGATACAGCAGTGTTGGATTGCATGGTGTTAGACATATTCATTTCAGCTTCTTTAAGATAGTTGATTTTAACAGTTACTGCTTCAATTTCTGCATCCAAATCCAATGTTTCCTTCTTTTTTCTTAACACTTCTTCCTGTGCTTCTATTGCATGTTTCTCCTTTAATTTCGAAGCTTTGGCAATTAAGGCTAATCGTTCTGCTTCTGCATTGGTACGCAATGATGAAGACAGTCTAGACGACCTAGAAGACCTAGATGACTTCCTGGACACATGCGATAGCGCATCGGTGTGATCAACGTTTGCATTGGCGTTCGTGTCTGCATCATGTTCATCATTTCCACAATCAGATTCAACCAGAGGCTCTGGCTCTTCCGTTTGTACAGCAGAAGACGTTATTTCACCTAAGCTAGGCTCATGAGGGGTTTCTATTTGTGAAATCCATTTATTCACGTTTGCAATAAAAGCATTTATCTGCGCTAATCGTGGTTTAAACCACGTCTCGTCATCATCTTGGCGTGGTTCCTCATCCAAGCACTGATTAACGTAAATTGAATTCGAAGTTGTAAACTCTTCAAAGATTTCATAAAACTTAATCATGTTCCCTTTCACTTCATCAAGGGATTCTTTGTCAATCATCAAATCGTTCACAATATTCATTCTCCTTGTTACATGCGACATCTTTCCTGATCTAGCTGCGCGCAAACGCGCGGCCTGATTACTCATTGTTAGAACACTGTCTTCGGCCTCGTCGTCAGACATTGTACTCAAAAAATAAACTTCCAGAAATATTTATCTTCTTTCTCTTAATTCAAATGTATCCAATCGTTCAAAAAAGTTCATATCATTTCCAAGAAGTATCTTCCAAAAGTATCTTGTTTCTTAAACGATTCAACCAGGTGTATCCACTCATTCAATTGTTTGGCCGCGTCGCCATTAACTTCCAAAAAAATAATTATCACAGTTCTTTAACGCAAAAATCTTCCATGAAACTTGCTTCTTAATTATTCCAATATTGTTTGTCAACCAAAAATCCATCAAAAGAATGATAATTTCAAGCACATACCTCCATTGAAGCGTTTCCTTGTCAAGTTCACCATGCGTTAGGCCGACATTCCTGTGTCCAGCTTACGTGAATATCTTCGGTGTAAATCCAAGCAGGCGTCATTGACGAATTGTAGTGGCAAAAAACAGCTTTTGGGTTTCTTCCTTTAAGAAACCCAATCCAATCCTATTCCTATGTCCTATATCCTTGATTTGCCACCATGGAGAAAGCAGGGGGAGCGTGGTCAAGACTCGTAGCTCTGTCCAAATAACCCAACGCAAAAAGGGAGTTTGACTGTATAATGTTGCCGGTTTTATTGCAGAAAAACGTTAGAAAAATAAGGATGCAATTGCAGTATCAAAGTTTTAAAGTCCAAACAACTGCACGGGTCCAAATGGGGACAGCGTGGTTAGGCCTCAGCTTCACGCCTCAGCTTCACGTCTCAGCTTCACGGTCAATGACGGTATTTTGCGTCCCGCCTTCTCCTCGTCATGCCCGTCTGGCAGCCTTTTAAAGGGTGGCACCGTCACCACCTATAGAGAGCGCACACTCGAAATTCCATAAAAGGAAAAATCAATAAATCATTACAAAATACAAAAACCTAAATGCGGCTCCTACATCTTCAATTGCTGAAAGAATTTACGTTTTGTTAGGCCTATTTAGATGGAATTGGGAAGCCTGGCTTGTTACCTGCATCATCGTATTTGAAAGCACGTTATTAAAAGCGTTTATCCCCGTCTTAATGTGATGTGGTGCCAACCAAAGCAAAGTTTAGAAATGTGAATTTATCTTCTTCAGTCTTACTTTGCACTTGAGGCCTTTTGCGATTAGAGGGTCACGGTCCACGGACAAGTTTTTTGGCCCCACTGTCGTGCTTTCTTTGACCGGACATTTTCGCGCATTATAATTTGTTTCACTCTGAATGTTTCTAATGTTATGCGCGGTGCCGTTGACTCACTCGACATCGGGCAACCTGAGGCCCCCCTGGTGGCGAGGCCCGGGGCTGCAGCCCCTAAAGCCTATTGCCTTAATCCGGCCCTGCATCTAGTGGACAAAAAGGTATTGCTGTATGAGTTAATCAGCTAACTTAATGTACCTACCGAATGGGTCGCCTAAAATCATTATCAAAAAAATATTAAAAAACTGGTAGTGATACACAAAATAAATACCGACTGGCGGTTCCCCGAGGATACCTTTATAGGATCGAGTTTATAGAAGAAGTTGGAAAGAATTAGATATCCTAATTGTTTGAACTAAAAAGTAGACCTGGCCTAGGAAACTATTCAC